>NW_025981995.1:0-5142 GCF_021869965.1 Rhincodon typus | reverse complement strand
AGACCCTTCTCCAGAAAAAAAATAATGTTTTTCTGAAGAAGGGTCTAGGCCCGAAACGTCAGCCTTCCTGCTCAGCCTGCTGTGTTCATCCAGCTCTACACCTTGTTATCTGAGAACCTTGTTGTGTCACCTTTCAATCTAAAAATGTCAAGTGCTCTGCAAACATAATCAAACACTGGAATTAGTCAGCACCTACCAAAAATGATCAGAATCACTTCCAATGTACTTTGCATAAATTACATTACTGTTATCATGAGAGTAAACATGGCAACCATTATTGTTGCACAGCATGGGCCCCAATCACAAAAAGTGATCAACACTGCCACACAGGAGTTTAAGTATCTCATCTGACAGTATGCACTGGGATGCCAACTTAGATTGTGAAGTCAAATTTGGATTCTCAAACCTTCTCAGTCAAGAGATGAAAGTGCAACCAAACTGAGTCAAACCCAACACAACTCTTCTTTACACCTTAGGGTTATTAGCACTGAACAGCAATTGTATCATTGTGCTGCATACATGTAAATTACAGCTGTATCTTGGGGAGGGCACGTAGAAATATCACTTGGGTTCTGACAGTGCAAGAAGGACTCACTCTCATGCAAAGATCGTGGGGGCTCACAGGGCTTCTGTCACCCCCAACCCATGCCTTCTGAAAGCCTCAACTTCTTCTGGAAATGCTCCACAGTCACAGGCAACAACTACAAGTCAACCATTGGCCCGAACTGGTTAACAATTTTCCTCATTGTTCAGGCTTGCAACATCAGATCCATCACGAGTGCCAAGGCAGCTCTGCCCAAACTCATACATAAAGGCCTAGCTATGTGCCAACATGCTCAGTTTTGTAAACAACATATACAAATACTTTGAACACAATCGTGCTGTAAGCATTGCATCAAAGAAGCAGCTTCAGAGTGCACAAAATACAAACTGTACAGAATCAGCACTACCACACCAGCTGGATTGCAATTACTTTGTGTCCCAGTTGCAAGCCCAAAGGCCTGGTGACATAAAAGCCGCTCGCTTACCGGGAGAAGTTGTCTTCAGATCCGGGTGCCAAGGCACCAGTTGCTGGCACTGCATCAGAAAACACATCCACCAACAGGCTGCCTCCACTGGCAGGAGCGCTCTTCAGACCCAGAAGATCAGCAGATGGAGAGGGCGTGGACTGCAAGGGGGACAGAGAAGACCAAGGTAAAACAACCAGAAATAATTTCTGCAGCTCACAGTTACATTTACGAAAACAAACACAAATGGCCATGGTAGGTCGGTTTACCCTAGCACAAAATTGAGGAATATCAGATCAACCAAAGGGACTACTTTTGCTCCTACATTTAATGGTCTAGAGCTACAGGAGTGGAGTGAATTGATCTGCGCTTGAATTAAAAAAGAAATCTGGGGAAACAGTATGCCAGTGAATGAGTGATCAATCTCCAGATTAGAATTTGCAAGAAGACCACGGAACCAAGTTGTATTGAGTCAGTAAAATGCAAACTGGATAGATTTCATTCTTTGGTGAATCAGGCATCTGAGAATCTCAGGATGTGTGGCAAGTGCAACTTGGGAGTGATCCATGGTTCCAAAAGCTCTTTGTTACTCAGGGTTTTTGCTTTCATGGCGTTTGGTTCTGTTGCAGACTCGTGAACAGCGATTGTTGTGATTACACAACAGCTCCGTTACGCTGGTACCGCGTGGCTAATGATTACATTGCATTTTAATGAGGTCTCTACAGCCAAGGTGACTCACTTTGTAACTGGTCAGTGCCCAGAGAAATTCCAAACACTTCTTGGACAGGGTTTACCCAAACCCATTCTTTCAAATTAGTTAGACTGAAAACACCGGGATTCTGTGGGTCTAGCAACATCTCTGGAGATGTAGAATAAGTTGGGATTTGGGGCCTGAACATAACAATGAAGGAAGGGTACGTTTCTGTTAACTAGGTCACTTTTGTTTCTGTTTCAGATTTTTCAGCATTGCTTTCTGTGTGTAAGTGGCTGTGAGCAAGGTTTCTTATTCTGCATTGTCTTTCCTTTCCTTCACATCTCACCTTTAGCAGGCAGAAACACACAGAATGTCAGAACAGTTTTGAAGGGCTGAATGGCCTAGTCCTGAGTTAACATTTCAGATTGGTAACTTTTCATAAGAACCTATTAACCCTGTTTCTCTCCCCGCAGGTGCTGCCAGAATGCTGAACATTTTCAGCTTTTATTTCATGCTACAAGTTAGAAAAAGTGAGTCACCTTGGCCATAGGGACCTAGTCAAAAAAACAGCGTAACCATTAGCCATGCGGTACAAGTGTAACAGAGCTGCTGTGTAATCACAACGATCATTGTTCACGAGTCTGCAACAGAACCAAACTCAATGAAAGCAAAAGCCATCCAAAGCGCTCTCAAAATATTTTAACTGAATCTGCCTCCGCGCTTCCAAACAGTGCGTTCCATTGGACCCATAAACCTGATTCAGAAGGGAGTGCGCCAACACAGTCAGGCTTGTGGCTTTTTAACCTGTGACAGCAGATACCGTACTCACCACGGTACTGGCATTCACAGCTGGCTCAACGCCACCATTGACCTCTGTTTGTTCCTTCTTTCCTTCCTCCATATCCGTCACAGTGCCTGGTCCCTTCTTTTTCTTGAGCTTTGCGAGGATGGAGGATTCCCTTTCAGGGAATGGGGGCATCTCTTCTAAGACAGTAGCCTGCAGAGGAGAGGGCAGGAAGAGAAGTTACTTGGACTGGGGCTCAACTTTAATAACTGATCACACCATTCATGCAGAAATACAGCGCAATGGGTATCATTGGCCCTTAGGTTATCTTCACTCAAAATTACCAAACCAGAGTTGTGAATCTTTGGCATTCCCTGACACACATTATGGACTCGACACTCAGTTGCTGAATATAGTCAAGGATTACATCAATATATTTTTAGGAATTAAGGGAATCAAGGTACACAAGGAAAAGGTGAGAAAGTACAGTCACTGGAGCAGGTCAACCATGGTTTTAGTGAATGACAGTGGGAGTCTGACATGCCTGTTCCTGCTCCCATTTCTTATTTTCTTTTGTCTGCATCGATGAGCTTAGAACTGGCAGATGTTTTTATTATGGAAAGCATCACAGGTGGCCCCAAGCTTTCCACTAGAGATCACTGCGAAGCAATCAGAAAAGGAAGCCATAATCTGCTGTCCCTTTACTTACTTCCTGCAGTCCAACAAGAGAGCAGCTAACAGCACTGACTCAGATGAGGGACATTCTAGTTTGTCTTGCTGACAAGACAACTGCAAGCAAACTGTTACTGTATTTAAATGGCTCATTCAAATAATTACCCAGTGTGCAACACAACCCTTTAATCCTGGTATGGGGAGTGCCAGCCTAGATTATGCGCTCAAGTCTTTTCAGTGGGGGGTTCGAACCCACAAGTTCTAATTCTGAAACAGTTCTTTGTATCTAATCTGAAGCAGCAACACTGAAGAAAGTCTGAGGCATGGGCTTTATACGCACCAGGACATCAGTACTGGCAATTGAGCTGAGCTTGAGGTACTCCACGGCCCTCTGCTGGAGTTCCACATCAGAGTTTCGGAGCTGGCTGTCACTGCGCAGCACATCCTGGATTGTGGTCTTGGTCTCAGGGAAGAGGTTGACAAACTTGATGTAAGAGGACAGCAGCAGTGCGCGGGTCGGAACGCTGCACAAGTGGAACTTGGAATGCAGCAAGTTGAACTGAACCAAGGGGCTGAAAAGGACAGGCACAGCAGGGAGGAATAAAACACATTAGAAATAACCAGAGGCAAGCATACCGACTGAGATAGTAAAGGAAAAGACCAACTATTCACTGAGCCGGTCACATAGTTTACAGCACCTCAAGCATCACGATTCGCAACATCCACCCAAATTCACAACCCACAACCTGGAAGAATAAAGGCAGGTCCACTACTACTTGGATATACCTCAGCCATTCTTTCATCACTCCCAGGTCAAAACCCTTGGACTACCTTCCTAAAAGCACAGGAGCACTTCTACCACATAGCTCACTGCTACCTTAAAAGGCAATTAGCGAAGGGCAATACGTGCTGTCCTTGCCAGTGATACCCATATACCAAGAGTGATTTCTTTCTTTCAAAGTGTCCCGGGACAGACAAAAGAAACCAGGCGCAGTGTTGCACTTCCCGTGAGTTATTCTGTGCAGAAACACACAGTTAATAAACCACTGGGAGAAGGGAAAATAAGAAACTGAATTTCAGTTCTGTGTTCTACTCTTAATTCATCAACATAGGAAATTCCCACTTTCTATTTTTAATGTTGTGTCAATATATATCTTGCGTAAAACAAAAACAAAAACACAGAGAAACAAATGGCAGCCAAGTCAACATCTGTGAAAAGGCAATTTGGTGTCTCCCTTCTTTAGAACAAAGAAAAGCCCCATTATCCAAGTACAAATAGTTTGACAATAATTGTCAATATCCAGAGTTGGGAGACGACACACGGTCTACCCTATTTTTAAACAAATGTCATCACTTCAATTAGTATATTTTTTGGTCAGCAGTAAGTGCAGAGATGTGGAACATGCATCACATCTGAACTGCACACAAGGCAAGAACAGGAGGCAAATGGAAACAGCACTGCCTCCAGGTCACATACCATGGCAACATGGACAAACACCAGTCATTATTTCATCGTCACTGGGTCGAAAACTTGACAATACCTTCACCATACAAAGTACAGCAGTCGAAGGAGGCAGCTCACCACCAATTTAAGAGAAATTAGATCCAACAATGTCAGCCTTGACTGTGACATCCCATGATAAATTATTAAAAAACACACAGACTGGGGAGGAGGAGAAGCAATGTCATCAGGTGCTGAGCACAAGTACAAGGTAAAAGTAGTTCAGGATTTACATTGAAATAAGAGATGCCCCTCCAAACTTGGAGGAAATGTAACAGAAACTGTATGCTGTACCGGCTCAATGCTACCTCAGGTGTTTGGTGCGTACATGAAATATGGACAAACAATCATCACAGAACAAAACAATTCACGTAACAAGGTGCAGAGCTGGATGAACACTGCAGGCTAAGCAGCATCATAGGAGCAGAAAGGCTGACGTTTCGAGACTAGACCCTTCATCAGAAAGGTCTAGTCTCGAAACGTC
>NW_025981994.1:0-5142 GCF_021869965.1 Rhincodon typus | reverse complement strand
ACGGAAGCGCTATTTTGAGAGTAGCTTTCTTAAAGGGAACGCGGACCCTATTCAATATGTATCTGACAGAGACGTGGTAGCGCAGAAAACTTGTTTGATGTCCTGGGAGACGTTTGTTGAGGGCTGATTAATATTATAATTTTTCATAGTTTCGGGAGACACGATGGATGGGATTGTTTTGTTCTGAATATATAAGAAAATTAGCACACACTCAGGGATTGACTCTGATGTGGGCACAAGTTTGGACACTGTTAGCAACAAGGGTTCAAACTGTGATAAGGCAGGAATGGGGTAGAAGGAACATTTTAATTTCGTCTCTATTTATTAGTGAAAAGTGCGTCAAGATGGCAGTTTTATGAATGAATGAATGAAACGCGGTAACAGTAAACACAGTACGCTAATGAGTGGTCAGTAAAGCTTTGAATGAATGAGAGCACGAGAGTGGTCATATGGAGCGCTTATGGGTACATTGGTAAAGAGGACCTTTATTACAACAGTAAAGAGGCTTGTGATATAGTGTTACACAAAAAACACAGAAAAGGATATTTTAAGGCGATTGACCGTGTAAAACTAAATGAAGCTCCATGTTTTAGGGTTTATTTACAGGGGGTTATGTGCCGGGGGCTCTGTGGTTTACATTTTATTTCGTGAGGGACCTTTCTTCGGGTTTATTTAAAGGGTCTCTGTGCTTGACAGTGTATTTACAGGGGCCTTCTTATTTTACCGTTTGTTTAAATGAGGCTTTGCGTCGGAGATGATTTCCAAGAGGCATTGTGTTTCAGGATTAATTTACAGGGATGTCTGTGTTTTTGGGTGTACACACACGATGCTGTGTGTTTCTGGGATTATTTATAAAGACACGCCAGCCAGACTCCGGAAGCCTTGTTAAGTGATAACCAATATGAGTAAGCAGAGCAGAACACAGGATATCCAGGGACAAAGGTTATAAGATAAGCAAGTGACCACATGAGCGAACGGGTACCGCGTGTTTGAATCCGAATGGCAAATATGTGATACACAACAATTTGATCTAACTGACTGCCTGGTTAATTGAAAACCGAAGGAACTGCAGATGCTGCAAATCAGGAACAAAAACAAAATTGCTGAAAAGGCTCAGCAGTTCTGGCAACATTTTTGAAGGCCAAAACAGTTAACGTTTAGGGTTTGAGTGCAGGGTGCTCTGTGCTTTGGATTATTTACAGAGGGGGGTCTGTTTTAAGGTTTCTTTACAGCATTCTATGTGTTTTATGGTTTCTTACTGGGTTCTCTGTCTTTTACATTTTACTTCCCGAGGGGCCTTTCTTCGGTTATATTTAAAGGGGTCTCTGTGCTTGAGTGTATTTACAGGGGGCTCTTTTTCACTTTTGTTTAAACGAGATTCTGCGTCGGAGATTACTTACAGAACGCTTTGTGTTTCACAGTTAATTTACAGGGACGTCTGTATTTTGAGAATTATTTATAGTGATCTCCGTGTTTTACAGTTAATTGAAAGGGGTCTCTGTCCTCGGGATTCGATACCGGAGGCCCTATATCTTCGGTTAGGAGTAGGGCTGAAGCGAGGTTTGGTTTAGGACTCAGGCTTTGGTTAGTGTCGGGATGAGGCTTGCGTTATTGGGCTGAAGCTAGAGTTAGAGGTAAGGTTAGGGTCAGCGTTGGGACTGAGGTTTGTGGTTTTGGGCTGAGGTTGGACTTAGGGTTGACATGAGCGTTAGCGTTCGGGCTGAATCTTGGGTTAGGGTTGCGGCTTGCGTTATTTCTAAGGGTAGTATGGAACAAAGCAGCTTCGCATACCCAGAGACAGAGCTGGCGGGAGAGCAACTGCATAATCTACAGGAGACACGGGAAGTATTGTAAACTTAAGAGGTCAAATAATATTACAGATTAGTTTACAATTAAAGATTATTGCCCTGAGGGAATGCTTCATTGTCAAAGGGTCTGCCTCAGGCTGTCCCACTTTGTTGTAGGTCAGTACTGAAGGAGTGCAACATATTCAGTGAATGAAATTCAGGACTTTATCATTTACTGTAAAAATCCTCCCTTGGTTTGACTTTCCAAAGTGCACACCTGTATCTGTACACAATTGTATTTACCAATCCTCAGCCCGCTTCCCCATCTGATCGAGAAGCCTCCGTAAATTTTGATAACCTTCTTTGCTATCAATGACATCTCCTACTTTTGCATTATCCACAAACTTACTCATCATGCCTTGTACATTCACATCCAGAACATTCACACAAATAACAAATAACAAAGGTCCCATCACCCACCCCTGTGGCACACAACTGCTGCAATACCTCTAGTGTGGACCCTTTGACAACGAGGCACTGCTTCAATACTGCAGCTCTGACAGTACTGACTATCTGACAATGAGGCACTCCCTCAGTCCGACATTCTCACAGTGCTGCAATCTTGTGGCACTCCAACAAGTCTGACCCCTTTAGAATGAGACACTGCCACAATATTGACCCTCTCACAATAATGCACACAACAGTTCTTCGGGTGCTGCATGACCTCAATACAGACCCTATACATGTGAGGCACTTCCTCAGCTCTCACCCACTTACAATGAGGCGCTACCTCATTCTTGACTCTCTAACTCTCCAGCAGTTCTATCCCTCTCACAGTGCTTCAGAATTGGGCTGGAACGGCGAACAGGGTCTCATTTTCCTCATTGATAGTAGGAACTGCAGATGCTGGAGAATCTGAGATAACAAGTTGGAGAGATGGATGGACACAGCAGGCCAAGCAGCATCAGAGGAGGAGGAAGGCTGACATTTCGGGCCGAGACCCTTCTTCAGAAATGGGGGATGGGAAGGGGGTTCTGAAATAAATAGGGAGAGAGGGGGAGGCGGATAGAAGATGGATAGAGGAGAAGACAGGTGGAGAGGAGACCGACAGGTCAAAGAGGCGGGGATGGAGCCAGTAAAGGTGAGTGTAGGTGGGGAGTTAGGGAGGAGATAGGTCAGTCCAGGGAGGACGGACAGGTCAAGGGGGCGTGATGAGGTCAGTAGGTAGGACGTGGGGGTGGGGCTTGAGGTGGGAGGAGGGAATAGGTGGGAGGAAGAACAGGTTAGGGAGGCGGGGACGAGCTGCGCTGGTTTTGGGATGCGGTAGGGGGAGGGGAGATTTTGAAGCTTGTGAAGTCCACATTTATAACATTGGGCTGCAGGGTTCCCAAGCGGAATATGAGTTACTGTTCCAGCGACATTCGGGTGGCATCGTTGTGGCACTGTAGGAGGCCCAGCATGGACATGTCGTCTGAGGAATGGGAGGGGGAGTTGAAATGGTTCGCGACTGGGAGGCGCAGTTATTTAGTGCGAACCGAGCACAGGTTCTGCAAAGCGGTCCCCAAGCCTCCACTTGGTTCCCCCAACGGGAAGTCCACAAGGAGTCCACAACGGGAACACCGGATGCAGTATATCATATTAGCAGATGTGCAGGTGACAATCTGCTTGATGTGGAAAGCCTTCTTGGGGCCTGGGTTGGGGTTGAGGGGGGAGGTGTAGGGGCAGGTGTCGCAGGGAAGAGTGCCGGGTGTGGTGGGGCTGGAGGGGAGTGTGGAGCGGGCAAGGGAGTCACGGACTGAGTGGTCCCTCCATAAAACAGATAAGGGTGGGGAGGGAAAAATGCCTTTGGTGCTGGGGTCGGATTGCAGATGTCAGAAGTGCTGGCGATGCTGCCAGACCTGCTGAGCTTTTCCAGCAACTATGTTTTTGTTCCCGATTTTGATGCATTCGCAGTTCCTTTAGTTTTTAATGTGTTTTAGTGATTATGTACAGGAGGCTCTGTATTTCAGCGTTTATACCCTGGGGCTCCCGTGTTTTAGGGTTCGTTTATCAGGGGCTGATGAAGTTGTTTTGACCAACATGCTTATTTCAGTGAGATAAGCATATCAGAAGACTAAAATCTCACCTTCACCAGATGACCTAAATTTTGATGCTGGCTAAAAAAAAAAATGCTTATTTCAGCGAGTTAAGCACCTCAGAAGCTAAAAATCTGAACTTCACAAAATGACACAATTTTTTCTGTTCGTTGGACTAAAATACTTATTTAAGCGAGTTAAGCACTTCAGAAAATAAAAATCTCAACTTCACCAAATGAGTCAACTTTTGATGATGTTTTGACTAACTTTTTGACTTACTTCAGCGAGATAAGCATATCAGAAGACCAAAATCTCAATTTCACCAAGACACTCAACTTTTAATGCAGGTTTGACTGAAATGCTTATTTCAGAGAGATAAGCATATCAGAAGACTAAAATCTCAACTTCACCAAAGGACCTAACTTATGATGCTGATTTGACTAAAATGCTTATTTCAGTGAGATAAGCACTTCAGAAGTCAAAAATCTCAACTTCACGAAATGACTTCAATGTTGATGCTGTTTTGACTAACATGCTTATTTCAATCAGATAAGCACGACAGAAAACCAAAATCTGAACTTCACCAAATGACTCAAGTTTTGATGTTGGTTTGACTGACACGATTATTTCAGTGAGATAAGCACTTCAGAAATCAAAAATCTCAACTTCACCGTCTGACGTAATTTTTGATGCAGTTTTGACTAACATGCTTATTCAACTCAGATAAGCACTTCAGTAGGCCAAATTCTCACTTCTCCAAAAATGTTAGTTTTTGATGTTGGTTTGAATGACATGCTTATTTCATGAGGGAAGCACTTCAGAAGATCAAAATCTAAACTTCACACAATGACTCAACTTTTGATGCTGTTTTGACTAACATGCTTATTTCAGCGAGTTAAGAACTTCAGAAGGCTAAAATCCGAACTTCACCAAATGACACAACTGTTGATGCTGGTTGGTTTAAAATGCTTATTTCAGCGAGTTGAGCTCTTCAGTAGACCAAAATCTGAATTTCACCAAATGAATCAAGTTTTGATGTTGGTTTGACTGACATGCTTATTTCAGCGATTTAAGCACTTCAGAGGTCAAAAATCTCAACGTCAACAAATGACTTTATTTTTGATGCTGTTTTGACTCACATGCTTATTTCACTCTGGTAATCACATCGATCGACCACTGTCTCAACTTTACCAAATGAGTTGGTTTTTGATGCTGTTTTGACTAACATGCTTATTTCAGTGAGATGAGCACTTCAGAAAACCAAAATCTGAACTTCACAA
>NW_025981993.1:1860-5142 GCF_021869965.1 Rhincodon typus | reverse complement strand
CATCACTGTTTGAGATCCAGCCTACAACAGTGTCAAATGCTGGCTGCACCCTTCACGTCCAATGGCTAAACTAAAAAACACAATTCGAGGTGCGCTGTAATGGCATTCCCCTTAAGGACAAGTCCTGTCCTCATTTCTCCGATTCTCATGGTGCCTCACCTTTGCCTTCAGTTGAGAGCCTCCCATTTTCAGTGAGGAACGTGCAACACAACAGGGGAAAATACAGTGAGGTCATTTCCCATCACCTTCCTTGTGCGTGCTTGAAAGTAACACGAGTTGTCTTCCTGTAGGATCCTGGCATTGTAGCAACCAGTGACTCTCAATATTCCAGATTTTCCACCCCCTCTCCCCACAGCAGAAATTTGCCGGTTTTACCATTGGCTTTGAACACTGAGCATAAGGTCCTTTCCTGGGCTTGGGGTAACTCGCAAAATGTAGAAGTGACTAACCCCCTGTGTTCTGACCTGATGATGGTTCCTAACCCCGAATACTTTCTGGAAGTATTGAAGTTTTGGGTGAGCTGTGTTTTTATAGAGCAGCCATGCCTGACTGGCAGTGTCGTTTCTAAGCTGTTCAGGCTGCCAAAAGAATTCCTATGCAAATGCCTATAATATTGCACCCTGTGAGGTGCCAAAGAAGCTTCAAAGAGATTTCTAAAGGACAGAAATGCAGAGCAATCTAATGATCCCCTCTCAGCAGGAAATCTGGGTTAAATTCCATATTGCGGATTTGAACAGAAAGACACATTTGTAACCCTTCCAGGCATATACAAGAGATTAAAAATCAACTTCAGCTCCTATTTCTGTGTGTGCTAATAGATTAGTGGGTTGTGAAGGTCAGTTTAAGGACAGACATTAAACACTTCTGCACTGCAGGTCAAACCAAAATATGAATTGCTTTCTTACTCTGAATATTAGAAGCGAGTCAGTGAGGAAAGTATCTGCAAAGTCAAGGATCACGAAATCAACTGCTCAAGCAGCAATGTCAAAGACATGCTGGCTAAATATCTTGCACAAAGGTACAGGGATGTGATGTAGTCACACTACAGAGAGAAGGTAGAGCCAAAATGGGTTGATTTGTCCAATCCAATGTTGGAAACGTGAAAGAAAATACTAGTTTAACATCTGCAGTCGAGTTTGGGACATACTTGGAATTTGGAAATGGGAGACTTGAAGCCGCTAATGAATTACTAAATATATTTTGAATGGTGGTCTGAGTTAAATGCATTTACATTGCATTCTGTGGTGTGTGTGCGTGTGCGTGTGCGTGTGCAGGTTATCAGTGTTGGAACTGTAAGTTTACAAGCCCTGAGGTCCTGATGGATTTCACTCTAGGGTCTTAAAAGAATTATTGGGTGAGATCATTGATGCATTGGTTTTAATTTTCCAGAACTTATTAGATTTGGGGAAGATTCTTTTAGATTGCAAAACAGCTAATATAATTCCTTTATTCAAAGAAGGGAGGGAGGCAGAAAGCAGGAAGCTACAGGCCAGTTGAGCCAGTGTCAGTCCAAGGGAACATGTTCAAAGCTGTGATTGAAGACGTTCTAACAGAGCACTTGGATAAGTTCAAGGTAATCAGGCAGAGACAACATGGTTTTACCAAAGAGAAAATCATGTGTGACTCACTTTTGTTGGAGTTCTCTGATGTAGTGACTTTTGCTGCAGGTAAAGTGAAACCAGAGGCTGTCTAGTATTTGGATCTCCAAAACATGGTTGATAGAGCCACATCAAAGGTTACTTGGGGAAAATGAAAGCTCATGGTGTAGAGATTGGCAGGAAACAGAGAATGGGAATAAGTGGTATGCCACAGGGGTCCGTGGTGAGATCCCGACATTTTACAATCAGCCATCGAGGCCTAAAGCACAGAAAAAAGCCCTTTGGCCCATCAAGTTTGCATCAGTGAATTTAAATAAATAATTTGATTGAAGTGACCAAGGTAAGGTGGCTAAATTTGCTGATGATGCAAAGATAGATAGGAAAGTGAGTCGTGAAGAGGAGATGAAGGGCCTACAAAGGGATATAGATAGATTCAGTGAGTGGGCAAAAATGTAGCAAAAGGAGTACAATATGGGAAAGTGTGAAACTGTCCATTTTGACAGGAAGTATAAAAAGCTAGAATCGATCCAAACGGTGAAAGTTTACAGAGCTCGGAGATGCAGAGAGAGATCAGGGTGTTCCAGTGCATCAGTCACAGAAGGTTAGTCTGCAGGTACAGCAAGTAATCGGGAAAGCTCATAGAAAGGGATGGTTTTATTTGAGGGGAATTGGATACAAGGGCGAGGAGGTTATGTTGGTGAGACCACATCTGGAGCACTGCGTACAGGAGAATATTAAGCATTGGAAGCAGTTTAGAGAAAGTTCACCAGACTAATCCCTGGAATGAGTGGATTGCCCTGTGAGGAAAGGCTGGACAGACTAGGCCTGTATTCTCTGGAGTTTAGAATATTCAGAGGTGACTGAATTGAACTGTCTAAGACCCTGAGGGGACGTGACGAGGTGGATGTGGAAAAGGATGTTTCCTCTTGTGGGAGAATCTAGAAAGAGGGGTCAGAGTTTAAAAATAAGAGGGTACCCATTTAAAACAGAGATGGGGAAACATTTTTCTCTCTCAGACAGTCATAGATTCATAGAATCCTGCAGCACAGAGACAGGCCCTTCAGCCCAAATGGTCCATGCTGACCAAAATGTCCATCCCCACTTTGGAATTCCCTTTCTCAAAAAGTACTGGATGCAGAATCTTTCAATATTTTGAAGCAAAGGATTCTTGATGACTGAGAGAATGAAAGGTTATTGGGGGATATGCTGGAATGCAGAGGTGAGGTTAGAATCAGATCAGCCATGGTCTTATGAATGGGGGAGCAGGCTCGAAGAGCCTGACTGTCAATCCTTATTCAGTAATGTGTGTGAGAGAGAGAAAGAGTGTGTGTGTGTGTGCGCGTGTGCGTGTGTGTGTGTGCACGTGACATATACACAGACACAGACACACACACACTCTCACAGACATACACACGCACAGACACAAACTCAGACACACATGCACAGACACAAACACAGACACACACACACATACACACACACACTCACAGACATACACACACAGACACACACACACACACACTCACAGGCATACACACACACACACTCACAGGCATACACACACACACACTCACAGGCATACACACTCTCTCACAGGCATACACACACACACACACACTCACAGACATACACACACACACACACACACATGCAGACACATACAAACACACACACACACACACAC
>NW_025981993.1:1428-1760 GCF_021869965.1 Rhincodon typus | reverse complement strand
CACACACACACTCTCACAGGCATACACACACACAGACACACACACACACACTCACAGACATACACACACACACAGACACACACACACACACAAACATTCACAGAGATAGACACACACACATTCACACACACACACACTCACACACACTCACAGACATACACACACACAGACATACACACACTCTCAGACATACACACAGACACACACACCCAGACACACACACTCACACTCACAGGCACACACATACAGATACACACACACACAGACACAGACACACACACACATTCTCTCTCTCTTTCTCAAACACACACACACACACAGACATACACAGT
>NW_025981993.1:465-1328 GCF_021869965.1 Rhincodon typus | reverse complement strand
CACACACTCACACTCACAGGCACACACATACAGATACACACACACACAGACACAGACACACACACACACTCTCTCTCTCTTTCTCAAACACACACACACACACAGACATACACAGTCTCTCTCTCTCTCTCACACACACACACACACACACAGTCTCTCTCTCTCTCTCTCTCACACACACAAACACACTCACACACACACTCACACTCACACACAGTCTCACACACACACACACGCACTCACACTCATACACACGCACATACACACACACATTCACACACACACTCACTCACACGCGCGCACACACACACACTCACACACTCACTCACACACACTCACTCAGACATACACACACTCACAGACGTACACACACACACAGACACATGCATATACACACACACTCTCTCACAGGCATACACACACACACATACACACACACACACACACTCACAGACATACACACGCACACACACTCACAGACACACACGCACTCACAGACATACACACTGACACGCACACACTGACACACACACACAGACACACACACTCTCACAGACATACACACACACACACACACTCACAGACATACACACGCACACACACTAACAGATATACACACACTCACAGACATACACACTGCCACACACACACGCTCACACTCACAGACACACACACACACAGACACAGACACCCAAACACAGTCTCTCTCTTTTTCTCACACAGAGACACACACATGCTCTCTCTCTCTCTCACGCACACACAGTCTCTCACACACACACATACACACACACATACAAACACACACAGTCACTCACAGACATACACACACACATACACGCGCGCGCACACACACACACACACAC
>NW_025981993.1:0-365 GCF_021869965.1 Rhincodon typus | reverse complement strand
CACAGACATACACACACACACAGACACACATACACACACACTCACAGACATATACACATACACACACACACAAACATTCACAGACATACACACACACACACATTCACACACACTCACGCACTCACACACACGCACAGACATACACACACACAGACACACACGCACTCTCAGACATACACACAGACACACACACACACCCAGACACACACACTCACACTCACAGGCACACACACACAGAAACACACAGACACAGACACAGACACACACACACATTCTCTCTCTCTTTCACACACACACATACAGTCCCTCTCTCTCTCTCACACACACACACGCACTCACACTCATACACACACAATTCCACACAC
>NW_025981992.1:0-5142 GCF_021869965.1 Rhincodon typus | reverse complement strand
AACCAAAAAAGAATCCCCCTCGTCCTCACGTACCACCCCACCAACCTCCGGATCCAACGCATCATCCTCCGACACTTTCCGCCATCTGCAATCCGACCCCACCACCAAAGACATCTTTCCCTCCCCACCCTTATCTGCTTTCCAGAGGGACCACTCTCTCCGTGACTCCCTTGTCCGCTCCACACTCCCCTCCAGCCCCACCACACCCGGCACTTTTCCCTGCAACCGCAGGAAGTGCTACACCTGCCCCCACACCTCCTCCCTCACCCCCATCCCAGGCCCCAAGAAGACTTTCCACATCAAGCAGATGTTCACCTGCACATCTGCCAATGTGTATACTGCATCCGCTGTACCCGTTGTGGCCTCCTCTACATCGGGGAAACCAAGCGGAGGCTCGGGGACCGCTTTGCAGAACACCTACGTCGGTTCGCAATAAACAACTGCACCTCCCAGTTGCGAACCATTTCAACTCCCCCTCCCATTCCTTAGACGACATGTCCATCCTGGGCCTCCTGCAGTGCCACAACGATGCCACCCGAAGGTTGCAGGAACAGCAACTCATATTCCACATGGGAACCCTGCAGCCTAATGGTATCAATGTGGATTTCACAAGCTTCAAAATCTCCCCTCCCCCGACTGCATCCCAAAACCAGTCCAGCTCGTCCCCGCCTCCCTAACCTGTCCTGCCTCCCACCTATCCCCTCCTCCTACCTCAAGCCGCACCCCCATCTCCTACCTACTAACCTCATCCCGCCCCCTTGACCTGTCCGTCCTCCGTGACTGACCTATCCCCTCTCTAACTCCCCACCTACACTCACCTTTACTGGCTCCGTCCCCGCCTCTTCGACCTGTTTGTTTCCTCTCCACCTATCCTCTCCTCTATCCATCTTCTATCCACCTCCCACTCTCTCCCTATTTATTTCAGAACCCCCTTCCACTCCCCCATTTCTGATGAAGGGTCTAGGCCCGAAACGTCAGCCTTTCTGCTCCTATGATGCTGCTTGGCCTGCTGTGTTCATCCAGCCCTGCACCTTGTTGTCTCAGAGTAAGAGGCCATCCACTTAAGACAGAAATGAGGAGGCATATTTTTCTCTCAGAGAGGTGACTTGATAGAGGTTTACAAGATGATGAGAGGCATAGATAGAGTGGATAGCCAGAGACTTTTTCCCAAGGCAGAAATGACTATTACGAGGAGGCATAATTTTAAGGTGATTGGAGGAAGATATAGGGGAGATGTCAGAGGTAGGTTCTTCACACAGAGAGTGGTGGGTGTGTGGAATGCGCTGCCGGCAGTGGTAGGGGAGTCAGATACTTTAGAGACTTTTAAGTGACTCTTGGATAGGCACACGGAGGATAGTAAAACGTAGGGTATGCAGGGTAGATTGATCTTAGTAGGATCATAGGTCGGCACAACATCGTGGGCTGAAGGGCCTGTATTGTGCTGTACTGTTCTATGTTCTATGTAGTCAATATATGGAGTTTTTTTCATGGCTTTAGGCTGATGAGGCTGGGTTATTAACTATATTCAAGGCCAAAATAGACAGATTTCTAATCAGTAGGGGAATTGGAGGTTAGAGGGAATAGGCAGAATAGTAGAGTTGAGGGTTATCAGATCAGCCACAATCTCATTGAGTGGCGGACCAGACTCAATAGGCCAAATAGCCTGCTTCTACGTCTTATTGATTAATATTTTACCATTTTTGGCTGTTGTTGTGGAATGTTGGACTTGACTTGTAGCCTCAGAGAGATATTCCATTTCACTTTCCCACTAATTTTCTGTTAAAGCTTCTTTGGCTGCAAAATTCTGTTAAATAACAAAAACAACTTGCATTCATAAAGAAATATGTAAATGTACAGGAAGAAATTCTGTCATGTACACACAAATGAATCTTTGAAGGTGACTCGACAGGACCCTCGACTTTACAAATGAGAGCATAGAGTAATGCTAAGTGTTTAGAAAGTGACTGCTTAAACAGCTGCAATATTGTGTTCAATTATGCACACTCTATTTTATACTCAAGGTCTTTCCAGAAATTTAATATTTATTGCTTTCTTCTGTGAGAAACTGTAGACTTATGATCCAAAAAACTTGAAAAGCTAGTAAGCATTCCCACTGCAGTTCTAATCAGACAAGTCGAAAGCCAATCTATGTGACAGATCAAGGACTGTGCAAATAAATCTTTGAAACTGACAGGGCAATGTGTTAAAAAGACTGTACAAGATCCTTGTCTTTATAAATGAAGGGCTAGAGTAAATGTGTGGCTTCAGATTACCAGTATCCACATTATTATTTTTAAGGACAGTAGCAGATCTGGACTTAGTTTGAGGGAATGGTCCTGGGCAATTGAAAGAGGTAGCTGTGGGAGAGTATTTTGGTAGTATTGATCAAGGTGCAGGAAAGGAAGGAAGTCTTCAACTTCAGATCCAGTTACTGTATGGGATGTCTTTCCACATGTGCCCAAGGATCTGAAGGTCGAAAACTAACTTGTTCAGTCACAGGAGGACTGATTGCAGAAATGTACGTCTCAAAATAGACATCATTCATGATCTTTGCAAGTGGATGAATGACAGACCCAGATGTAATGTATCCCAGATTGTTAAAGCCAGCAATTGAAGAACAACAGGGAGTAAGCAAAAACCCAAGTAATTCCAGACCAGTTAGCTTAACTTCACTGTTGAGCAAATGATTGGAAAACATATTGGGAGAGATGTAAAGCATCATTCAGACAGACACAGGCTAATCAAGGACAGTCATCTTGAATTCATGAAAGGAAGATTGCATCTGACCAATTTGGTGGAATTTTCTGAATCTTTAATGCAACATGTGTGGATTTTAACAAGGGTTTCGGCAAAGACCCACATGACAAATTAAGTAACACCATATGACACCCTTAAGAATTAAACCTCCACAGGCACGTTTACAGAAACTTTATAAAATGAAGTATGGAACTGATTAGTAAGTTAAAGGCTCATAGGATCCATAGGAAAGTAGCAAGTTGGATCAAACATGACAGGAATCAAAGGATAATGGTTGACAGGCATTTTGTGACTGGAAGGCTATTTTCAGTGGCTTCCACAGGCTTCACTGCATCCATTGTTATTCATGGTACATAGCAATGATCTAGATTTAAATGGAGAAGGCTCGATAAAGCAGTTTGAAGATGGCTGCCTGACTGATAATGAAGAGGAAAGCTGTAGAACACAGAAAGTGCTATCACGTAGAGTAAATTGACAAATGACGTTCATTCCAGAGTACGTGAGGTAAAACTATTGAGGAGGACAAAACAGGCAAGGGATTCTGACAAATACAGAGGGAATTTGGAGAGTACAGCCATAGATTTCTGTAGCCAGCAGGGCAGGGAGATAAGAAGGTTAATATATGGGGTATGTTTATTTGGCTAGAGACCAGTGAATAAGATCAGGGCAGCTATTCCAGGATTGTTAAGAAAAAAAAACACTAGTCACAGTTTGACTTTTGCATACAATTATGGTCATGATATTATGAAAGGAATGTGATCATACCGTTGGGGGTATAGACGGAGTTTTCAGGAATGTTGCCATGACTGCAAAATTCTAGCTATGAGGGAAGATCAGATAGGCTAGGATTGTTTCCTTTGGACTAGAGGAGACCAAGGGGAAAGTTAATTGAAATACCTGACTCTATGAGAAATTTAATGTGACTGGGGAAGGGACTATTTTTGTTAGCACAAAGGCCAATAGCCAATGGGCATAAAGTTGAAGTAATTGTGAAAAGGAGTACTCAAGTGCAACATTTTTCACATAGAAGGTGCTATGAGTTTGGAAGTAATCTGCCTGAAAACATGATACACGTACGTATGTTTTTAAGACGTGATCATCTGCAAATACAAGAACTGGAAGGTGGAATCAAACAAGAAAACCCTTTTTCAAACAAAAACTCTGAGTTCTGAGGAAGGGTCACCGGACCCGAAACGTTAACTCTGTTTTTTCCTTCACAGATGCTGCCAAACCTGCTGAGCTTCTCCGGCAACTTTGTTTTTGTTCCTGATTTACAGCATCCGCAGTTCTTTTGGTTTTTATCCTTTTTCAGACAAAGTAGCTTCATTCTTCATCGTAAGTCTTCTATCGTCTAAGTTTCTTGGAGACCCTGCAGAGGTCTACGAGAATGCCGCTGGTTATTTGATTATCTGGTTGTTTACCTTTCAAGAATAGAATGTCAGCACGAGATTTAACAGAGAGAATTCTTTAATGAATTTGAATCTAATTGAATGTCGGAAAATGATGGAAACATTGAGCACAGAAGGAGCTCACTTAGCCCAAGTTCTCTGAATAAGCAGTTAGCATTAGTCCACCATTTCCATTTCTTTGACTGTAACTCTGTAAATTCCTTCTACTCAACTACCAGTCCATCTTCCTTTAAAATTATTTATGGAATCAGCTTTCAACATCTTTGTAGATCCCATCAACTCTGAGTGACAAACATTTTCTTCAACTCACTTCCAGATTTTTTTTGTCAATGATTTTGAATTTTTGGTGGTTAGTTAATGGTTCACTCTCCAAATAAAACAATTTTTCTCCATCTTCTCTATCAAATCTCTTAAATTAAAAAAAAGACAAACCCAACCCAGTCAGTTACCGTCCCATCAGTCTACTTTTGATCAAACAGCACTTAGTCAGCAATAACCTGCTTAATGATGAGATAGTAGGAACTGCCAATGCTGGAGAATCTCAGATAGCAAGGTGTAGAGCGGGATGAACACAGCAGGCCAAGCAGCATCAGAGGAGCAGGAAGGCTGACGTTTCAGGCCTGGACTGTTCTTCAGATTTCTTTTTACGCAGAGGGTTGTGCATGTATTAAATGAGCTGCCAGAGGAAGAGGTGAAGACTGGTACAATTACAACATTTAAAAGGTTAGAAATCACATGAAACCAGATTATAGTCCAACGGGTTTATTTGAAATCACAAGCTTTTGAAGTGCTGCTCCTTTGTCGGGTGAAGTGAAGAAAAGCACACCGGCACGCAACTTATAGGCAGAGAGATCAATGGGCAGAGAGATCAATGGGCAGAGAGATCATAAGATTGTACAAATGGTGTGAGTAGAGTGTTGCATAATAAATCTCTGCAGGTGATCAAAAGTGTCAGACGGTGTGAATAAAGTGTCAA
>NW_025981991.1:0-5142 GCF_021869965.1 Rhincodon typus | reverse complement strand
TCTCTAGCAAAATTTGCAGTTGTGAGATCCCAGGTTTTCTTTCCCCCAGTAAAGAAAATTAAAATGC
Source organism: Rhincodon typus (assembly GCF_021869965.1). Taxonomy (NCBI): domain Eukaryota; kingdom Metazoa; phylum Chordata; class Chondrichthyes; order Orectolobiformes; family Rhincodontidae; genus Rhincodon; species Rhincodon typus. The sequence goes on along the minus strand of NW_025981991.1, from coordinate 5,075 downwards.
ATACTGATAAAAATGCCCCATGGTGTGCAATAAAATTTTTCATTGCCAGAACACCATGTTTGAACTCTTGCAATCAGGCACCCATCCCTATCAACATTAAATATCATCCAATGTAACTATGACAAATGGGATATCCTTCCAACTACATCCCCCTCAATCTGTTTACAGCAACAGCTGACTATGCCATCTTCTTCCTTTCCACTTGGATAGAGCTTCTCTCATTTGGCTCCATTCTTATTTATCAGAGTATCATTTGGAATGACTTCTCTTTTTCCCACTGCAACCTTAATTCTGGTGCTTCCCAAAGATCTATCTTTGGTCCTGTTTATTTCTCACTTGGACACTGTTGTTCAGTGATATTACCTGACAGTCCAGTACTAGTTTTCACATAAAATGCTCTATCTTGTCAGCACCTCTCTCAATTCTTTAATTTGTTGTTAAATTATCAGCCTGTTTATCTGGAGGTGCATGAGCAGAACTTTCTTCCAATTGAACACTGGAAAGACTGAAGCCATTGCCTTCAACCTTGTTCCCAATTTTGTTCCTTAGCTACAGACTCTCTCTCTCTCTCTCTCTCTCTCTCTGTGGCAGCCACCTGAGGTTGAACCAGTCCAATCACAACCTTGATGTCATATCTAGCTATGAGACAAGCACCCGCCACATTTCCACAGCATCACAAATACCACATACTTCCATCTCTATAACATCGCTTGGGTTGACCTCCTTTCTCAGTTCATCTGCTGCTGAAATCCTCAATCATGGCTCCCTTGTCTCCAGAATGATTATTCCAAAGCAATCCTGGCTGCTCTCCTACATTTATACACTCCGCAGGCTTGTGATCAGGCCTCTTGACTACGCCTTTGATACTTAAGCCCTTATCTATCAATTTCCTTACTTACATCTCTGGCTGTTTTCCTTACTTTCTTCCCTTTAGACCCTGCTATGCCTTTCACCAAGTGATTGATTGTGCAATCTAATGCCTTCTTTTGTGGCTCAGATTTGTTCTGTAAATCCCCTCAGCACTTCTGAATATTTTATTACATTAAAGGCACTACTGTTACAAGTCCCACACAGAGTGGTCAAGCTTCAAGCCAAAAGAACACAGTCACAAATTTGATAAAAGATTAAGAATCCTTTCAAGGAAGCCGCTTCTTACTGCTATTTCATGTGAAATTGACTTCCTACATTGTACCCAGTGTACTTGGAGTTTTCATTCTTCTTTCCCATCATAGTATGTGGCATTATTTTATGTCAACATATCACAACAACACCTCCCATCCAATGTTTGTCTTTAGTACAAGCAATCTCCATTTCTTACTCTAAGAGTTGGTTTTGTCGTTTCACTTTCCCATTTCGCTGCAGCCATTTAGGGTTTACTATATGAGATGTTGAATGCCTGTGATTTGCATCTAATCTTCAAAAGTGCATGAAATAAATTGTTGTTCACTGCTTAAGTACAGAGAACTGAATATGATATTCTTTTGGCTAAATACCAATTGCTTTTGGAGGGTTTTTCGCTATGAGGCCTACAAAGTTTTCTTACTATATCGGACCAAACTCAATTCAGTAACTAACTGCTCCACATCTATGGCATCCCTCCTACCTGTCCCTAATCCCATTTTACCACAGCCATTTCCAGAACAACTCGCCACTCAATGGCTATGTGCCAGAGACTGACATCCTTGCACCTGTGCCATCTTCAAAAGGATGCAGTGTACCTGGAGAAGTATTGGCAATCCACCACTGCCTCTCATTTAATGGCACAGCAGCCAAAAAGTCTCAGTGCTTATGATGCATTGCCAGCACGGCTGAAACTCCTTCACATATACAAAACCCATTCTCTCACTCTAGTCACTGTTTGTCTATAAGGCCACACAATTTACCTTTCCTTAGCTACATCCCATCTAAAACACCATCTCCATGTCATTGCTAATCTGTTCCCAATACCCACTGAAGACTGCCAACTTGTCATTGTCTAGTAGGGGCACATCACACACAGGCAAGCATTTGGACAACTCCAAACATGAGCTTTTATTTACAGCCAGCAAAAGTGAACAAAGTGAAATGAATACAGGCTGCAATTCATCACTACACTGCAAAGAGAATGCTGCGTGATGATTAGTTGACAATCCATAATGGTCTGCTGCATCCCCATTCAGCTACTGGAAGAGGGTCTCATTCAGATCCTGCCTGCTGAGCTCTGTCATGCACAAAGGCAGCTTTCTCCTCCCCGGTATCCTCATCCTCCTCCTTGGAAAACTGCTCCTGTTCTATCACATCAGTTTGTTGCCTGCTGCAATTGTGTGGAGCACAGCATGTCAGGATGATGCAGCACACTCTGTCAAACTATATTGGACAGTGTTATTGTATTGGATAATAAACATATAAATGCAAAATGCTGCAATGAAGTTCATTATCAAATTTTGTTTCCTACTGCCTCTATGAGGTGCCTTAGAGTATTTTAAAGATGTCTTATAAATGCAAGTTAGTGCTGCTGTCGTTGGATGGAACTATTTGAAGTAGTGCAGGAGAGCTCCCCCATAACTGTGGCCGATATTATTCCAGTTTAAATAAAACAAGAGTCTACGTTGCTTTTGTTTATGGGATCATGCTGTATACATTTTTGTAGTGATTATACTCAAAGTACTTCATTGCTTGTATACAGCTTTCAAATGACTGGAGGTCATGAAAAGCAGAACCTAAATACTATTAATACATTCATTCACTTGTTTTTGAGCTTGCTGAAGTTACTTTGCATTTTATAGGAAAAATCTTTCGAAAACCCTGAACAAAATCAGTTGCATGTGGATGACAAGGTGTGTTATGGACTGAAACATTTAAATCCAGAAAACTTGTTAAAAATGCTGTTCTTTTTCATAAACTGCACAACATAGTTTCAAACAAAATGGCACTTAGCTTTCTGCACTATTATCTAGTGATAATGTAACAAATCACAAAAGTTAAAACCACCTAGAAAATGCTTGAAAGCAAATACAAGGAAGAGTTATAAATTACATAACATGGTTAGAACAGAAACAAACTCTTCAGTGCAACTAATCCATGCTGAAGTTAATTCTATCTTTGAATCTCTCTCATCCTTCTTCATCTTCTCCCGTTAATATACTCTATTGTTTTCTTGCTAATTATTTTTATCTAGATTCCCTAAAGTATATCTGTGCTGTCATCTCAACCACTCCTGTGTTAGCCAAGCTCCATATTAGAGCCTCTCTTAAGAAATGTATTTGTGGTTGTCATAGTAATGGCATACAATTCTAGTTTTCCCCACACATCTTCTCTATAAAACCTTTTGTTAGCTCAAATTTTGCTATTGTATCTTTTCTAGAGAAAGGAGTCCCAGCCTATTTAATCTTCCCTGCTGGGTACAGCTTCTCAGTTCTTGTATCATTCTTTTAAATCACTTTAGTACCTTCTCTTTTTTCTATAACATACAGAAAGAATTGCTTGCAATATTAATGAGTGGTTGCAGCAAGTTTAAATACAAGCTTAATTATCTTCACTGCTTTCCAATTGTCTCTCTTTAGAAGCAACTCAATTTTTCTTTTAAAAATATGGTTTTATTAACCTCACTTATTACTTCACTCAAACATTTGTTTTACTTTGATGTGCCTCCCACTAAGACTGGAAAATGAGATGGAGGCATTGCTGGTAACACTTTTCTTATGTGTCTCTGAAATACAGTCCAGGTTGCACTGCAGGAAATGCTGATATCATAGTTGAGCTATTGCAGCTAATCAATTGCTGGATCTCCTCATGAACAGTAGCATTTTGAGAGGGTTGCTAACAAGGTATGGGAAATGCTCAACATATTTCAGAGTAATATGCAACTGAACAGTTCTGGGTGGAGATGGGTATTATTTTGCAACATTCAAGGACAGGCTAAATGTCCTGGATTCAGAATTGAAGAGAGTGAAGGTGGACTGCACATCTCGTGCAGAATGAGCACCAACAATTCAGTCGTTGGCATATGGAGGGTCACATATGTCTATCGCGGTGCATTCAGTCAGATATACAGGCAGCTCAGTTTAAGGAGTTTCCTGTTAACATGGTATTTAGTTCTCATGCCTGAAGGCAGTTGATCTTTGATGGAGTAAGAAACTATTGTCAGCGGTTTATTAATAGTATAGGGGCTATCACACAGCCTTGAAACCAGCCTGGATTTTGAATGAGGTGCAGAGCTGGATGAACACAGCAGGCCAAGCAGCATCAGAGGAGCAGGAAAGCTGACGTTTCGGGTCGAGACCCTTCTTCAGAAATGGGGGAGGGGAAGGGGATTCTGAAATAAATAGGGAGAGAGGGGGAGGCAGATAGGAGATGGATAAAGGAGAAGATAGGTGGAGAGGAGACAGACAGGTCAAAGAGGCGAGGTTGGAGCCAGTCAAGGTGAATGTAGGGGGGTAGTTAGGGAGCGGATAGGTCAGTCCAGGGAGGACAGACAGGTCAAGGAGGCAGGATGAGGTTAGTGGGTAGGAAATGGGGATGGGGCTTGAGGTGGGAGGAGGGGATAGGTGGGAGGAGCTGGGCTGGTTTTGGGATGTGGTCGGGGGAGGGGAGATTTTGAAGCTTGTGAAGTCCACATTGATATCCTTGGGCTGCAGGGTTCCCAAGCGAAATATGAGGTGCTGTTCCTGCAGTTTTCGGGTGGCATCATTGTGGCAATGCAGGAGGCCCAGGATGGACATGTCGTCCAAGGAGTGGGAGGGGGAGTTGAAATGGTTCGCGACTGGGAGGTGCAGTTGTTTGTTGCGAACTGAGCGTAGGTGTTCTGCAAAGCGGTCCCCACGCGTCCGCTTGGTTTCCCCGATGTAGAGGAGGCCACAACAGGAACTGCGGATACAGTATACCACATTAGCAGATGTGCAGGTGAACATCTGCTTCATGTGGAAGGTCTTCTTAGGGGCTGGGATGGGGGTGAGGGGGGAGGTGTAGGGACAGGTGTAGCACTTGCTCCGGTTGCACGGAAAAGTGCCGGGGGTGGTGGGGAGTATGGAGCGGACAAGGGAGTCACAGAGAGAGTGGTCCTCCAGAAAGCAGATAAGGGTGGGGAGGGAAAAATG
>NW_025981990.1:0-5142 GCF_021869965.1 Rhincodon typus | reverse complement strand
AAAATGCGAGGGAACAATGTAAAGGAAGAAATAGCCGAACATTCACCAAAGATGACCGCAGTCAAACTGAGTCAACATCGTTTGCTGAAAGGAAGTCTGCACTTGACAATTTTCCAAGAGTTGCTTGCTAATATTAAAAGCAGAGCCCGTAGATGAAGCGTACTTGAATTTTCCACAGCACTCAAAAAGGGGTCATATAAAAATTCACAGCACAACGTTAGAATTCACGGTGTTGGGTAATAAATGAGCATGGATTTCCTTTTGTTGAATTAACCAAAGACACAGAATCGGGATGAATGGGTATTTTTCAAGTTGAAATACCCATCCCCCACAACCCACCCACCGTACTCTTAAGTACACTATTTGATGGGCACTGTTCTCTAGGAGATCTTTCAATTCGATGTAATTCATTAAACCTGCCACATTACACATTACCAGATCTAAATTAGCCACATCCCACATCCTACCCGTAATGCATCTTTTGCCTCTTTGAACAGTTATGGAAATATTTTTCTCTGAAATTTATCACCTTCATAAAAACGGGCTTTATAGTGAAGGAAACATCGTAAACAATTCTTTAATTGGCACAGATTTATTTACAGAGTTCAACATTACAGGTGTGTAACATTACAGTGTAGACTCCACTCTGTGCCTGTAAGTGTCTCGTTATCAGTTCTTCAGTCACCAAAGAATGTGTACATAATATTTGAAAAAAATGAACAACTACAGTCAAGGCCACTAAAACATTTATCATCTGTGTGGCTGCCAAGATGTCTCAGCAAGTGGGATGATTGATTGAATCCTTTCCCACACTCAGAACAAATGCATGGTTTCTCTCCCGTGTGAATTCGCTGGTGTGAGAGCAGACGGGAAGACTGACTAGATCTCTTCCAACACTTGGAGCATTTGATCGACCTCTCCTAAGTGCGATCTCGCTGGTGTGCAGCAGGTAGGATGTTTAAGTGAGCCCTTTCTACACTTAAAGCAATTGTAGAGTCCTCGAGATATTCAGCACAGAAACAGAGCCTTTGGTCCAACTCGTCCCTGCCGAACAGATACCCAAAATTAATGTAGTCCTGTTGGCCAACATTTGGCCCATATCCCGCTAATATCCCGCCTTCCTATACATGTATCCATCTAGACGCCTCTTAAATGTTGTATTTATACCAGCCTCCACCATTTCCTGTGTCAGTTCATTCCATACATACACCATCCTGCGTGTCAAAACATTACAACCTATATCCCTTTAAAATCTTTACTCTCAAACTTTGAACCTATAACCTCAAGTTTGGACTCCCCTACCCTGGGAAAAAGACCCTATCACTACCCCTCATGACTTTATTCATTTCTATAAGGTCACCCCTCAGCCTTCAACACTCCAGTGTAAATAGCCCTAGTTCATTCAGCTTCTTCCTCCAGCTCAACTGCTCCAACCCTGGCAACTTCTTTGTGAACCTTTTCTAAACCTTTTCATCTTTCCTCGAGCAGAGAGAATAGAATTGAATGCAGTTTGCGAGGTTTCGTCTGTGATTAATGCGTACAGAGAGGATGAACACATCCTTTTTATCTCATCAGTTTAAATTATGAAAATATTGCTTTTAAAGCAGTGTCAGAGGAGATTGTCTCTTTCTGTGCATTTTCACGGAAAATGTTCAGCTGTGATCTGTCCGTCTTTACAAAAGCGGTGTTTGACTTAAATTCTCACTGAATAGCATTGAGATAGGAAAAAAAAGCATCAAGTTTCTGTGATCGGGTGTTTAAGTACATGAACATATGGATGGGGGCAAAGTCAGCCTGCGTGGCGCTGTGGCTTAGTTGATTAAAGCGTCTCTCTAAAAAACAGGAGATTTGTGGTTCGTAGTCCCACTGGTGCCTATGGCTTAGATTGAGGGTATCTTGTCTAAACATCTCGCAAATAGTGCTAGTTGCTTGACTCCTTAAGGTTGAGGTCGCTTGCTTCTTGCGTTTATACTCAATGCATTATTATTCCTCTGCTCCCACCCCAGTTGCCTGCGATTAACCCAAATGGCAGTTTTGTTTGTTGCTGTTTTGTGAACAGATGGTTGTGAATCCGTGGATTCCTTTACAGAAGATAGTTGTCGAAGCTGGGCCACTAAGTATATTTAAGGCTGAGATTGAAAGATTTTTTAGCAGCAAGGGTATCAAAGGTTACGGAGAAATCCAAGAAAGTGCAGTTCAGGATTATCAGATCAGGATTATCCGCTCATTTAATAGCGGAGCAGACTTGATAGACTGAGTTGTCTCTTTCTACTCTAAAATGCATGATGTTAATATAAGGCTGCAAAACTGACTGGAGTAAAATTTGCCAACTTAAAAATGTGTGGCTCCCATCGGGGCATTGAACTGAGGTGAGATGTGCAAAGGGCAACAAACAAAGGGGCAGTCATTGTGGTTGGTTGTTCCGGAGTGATCTGTATACCAAGGTAAACAGGAAAAACCAGTCTTCAGCACCCTCATTGAGCCTGGCTCCATTCGGCCCACAGTCAACTCTCACCATTGCCCTTCACTTTTCCTGACCTCCCTTCTGTTCTTGTCTGAAACAAGTTGCACATCAGGCAATTGGAGCTGACATTGCTGATGTAGAACTGTAATATTGAGTGAAGCGATACTGACTGGTCCATGACATAATTCTGCTTCTAAAGATCAGTAAATATTTCATATTTATTATTGTAAATTTTAACCATGAACACGCCATGGCAGTGAAGGCACTGAATCCTAATCAGTAGACTACTCGGGAAGACTTCTATCTGCATCACCTGTAGCGCAGTATTTAAAGCAATGGTGTTGTCAAGCAGCGGTCGTGAGTTTACTTCTAACCAGAGCATATGAGAATGTTTGTGCAACTACTGCATCCAACATCCACAGGAGCACTTTCAATATCGTCTGAAATTATGCCAATGTCATTTCCTCCACAGGCCAGCAGTTAGGTGAGGTGAGGTATTATAAACTGCAGGTTGACAAGGAAACAATGGGGGACCAACACGGAGAGGGGAGCGGCCGAATGCTTTTTTTCTTTGATGTAATCAGATTCTGGTTTTGAAGTGTGAAATGGGACAATATAACCCAAATGGGTGAAATCCTACTTTCTGGGCGTTGGTCTCTGCTGAGGCCTTTGTCACCTTCTGAGAAATGTGTCTGTGTGTTACCCTCTGAGGGTGAAAATGTGGTCCAGTTCCCCAAGGGAACGTGAACATCTCAAACGGCTGGCCCATCGCCTCGTGGCACACAAGGCTATGGGCAAAGGCTGGAAACTGGGATGTTGAGCCTCTTTCCGTGCTGTAAAAACACGATGATTCAATCATTTTGGAAAAGAAACAACTGTCGCAGAAAGAAAGCCAGAGCTGTGTCATTAAGAAACCATACACCCAGCCCTGACATCCCTGGTGGTCCAGTGGTTAGGATTTAGTGCCTTCACCGCTGTGGCTCAAGTTTGTTTCCCGGTCAGGGAATCAACTTTGTTGTTCCTGATGGTGGCAACAGCAAAGGCCGAGCAGCTCTGACCGCAATCCTTTCAATGTCAGTTAATGTCCCCGAGAACATCAGAGTCCATATTCCAGCCGCTTAAAGAGGGGAAAGGTGCCTAAGCCGTCACTGCTCAGTCAGGCTATTCACCTTTATGTTGTGTTGATAGCAGGGACATGAGCAGTAAGAGTAACATTCACGAGATGAACAACCAGCAAAGATAATCACCGTCGCTACTTCAATTCAATTGTCTCCCCTTTGGGATGCGTGAGTTTCACTGCCATTTGTCGTCAGGAAGCTGCAATTCACCCTATCGAGTCTGCTCAGTCATTCAATGAGATCACTGCTGATCTGATAAATCTCAACTCCGCTTTCCTGCTTTCCCTCCATAACGGGAGGTAACTCGAGCCTAATCACAACATCGTATATTACCATAATGTTTCGGAAGTTTAGATTACTTCAATGACCTGTGCATGTTTGCATGAAATTGAACAATATGAAACGATCTAAAAGAGCTCTTCCCGCAATTCAACCCAGTGCAGGGTCAGCCATATGACAAAAGTAAGAGAGCGAAAACGTTACCTCCATTTCTCCCAGCACAGATTTCTCTCTTGACGCGTTGAATATTTGCAGCATTTTTCATTATAATTGTGACATTTTCACGGACAGATCCTCCCTTAATCCACAAATATCTGTGCTGCCAAAAACTATTTTGCCTCAGATTAAAATTGCTGAATATCTTTTCATACAGCTTGATGCCCCAATAATCCCTGCTCCATGTCAATAAAAGCTGCTCCGGCTGAGGTTGGAGCTCACAGCCTCGGCATTTCACGCGCCTCTGTACCGTCATAGAAGGACCACACTCTTACTGATTGCGTCACTTCTATCTGTATCACCCTGGTCACTGCCTGATTCAGCATTGCATTCTCTCATCCTTCTGCACATCATCCCCTCGGCTCTATCTCGGTTTTGTCACATTGTCTTGGTTTATAATGCACAGACTATCCCGTCATCTATTATCAAAGAGCAGCTCCGCGCGCTCATTGCCATCCCCATTTCCGGTTATATCTTTGCGGCTGGGTCACTGAGTTTCTCTGGTTCTGGTCCCGGGAATTGGGATTATATGGTCGTCTGCAGCACTGGTTACTTCCTTGTGTGAGGGAACTGGTGAAGTATCCGATGTTAAACTAGATTACTATTGAAAGATACATTTCAACAACAGCCTGCACTATCCCCCGAGTCTTTGATATTTTGTAGAAACCTATCAATCTCAGTCTTCAACATACTCATTGATGGAATGTCCACAGCCTCTGGTAGCATCGAAATTACAAATTCCAGCCCTCTGTGAATCCCCACATTACAGTGCACTGCTTGGAGAGTATTTTTATGGTGGATCTGGTGCTGTTATCTAACATATTCTCTGCCACTGTAGTTATTGCCCTTTACAAGTAGTCTGTTCTGAGTGGTACCGTGATTGTATAGTGCTTCGCACTCTGTGTTGTGCTTGCAGTAACTTCGGTTCGAATCCGAATCACGCCAAGCGATACTTGCTGCAATGTCTTTTTATTCCTTGTGACACAGGCTACAGAAATGCGGTAAGTATCAAATATTTTTACGTGAAAATATTCTTTGAGGTGGTGACAATCATTCCTCAACCCC
>NW_025981989.1:0-5142 GCF_021869965.1 Rhincodon typus | reverse complement strand
CCCTCACGCTCTCTCTCTCTCTCTCTCTCTCTCTCTCTCTCTCTCTCTCTCTCTCTGCCCTCGCCCGCCCCCTGTCTTGCCCCACACCCTCCTCGGAGCCTATATGTCTGCACGTATGGATGGCAACAGCAACTCGACTATTACCCCGAAAATGGTGGCCCAGCAGATATCAGCCCTACCTGGGGGTTAGGGGAGACAATTAGCAAAAATAATCCATGTCTTTTATTGTGAAGTGAGTGAGTCCAGCAGCTTTCTATTATGGTCTGCTGAAGCTGTATTAGGTCATTTAGACCCACTTCAAACACTTGTGCTGCAGTCTGATTAAATTCAAGAGTTGCTTCTCTGATTACTGACTGAATCTCCAGGGAGGCTGTAAGATAGACAAAGATTTAGGATGCTTTTATCAGCTGGAGACTAATTGCTTCACTTATTTAGCTACTCGCGAGTGGGTTTTTCTTACATAATAAAAAATTATTCAGCCTTCCAAGTCCGCAGTCTCTATGAGGAATGTGCTCCTTTTACAGAGAGGACCTTGGATGTTTATTTTGTAGAAACTGTGATGTAAGCTGCGTGAGCTCCATTTCCACATGAAAAGTGAGGCAGCGTTCCATTTACATATCTCTTTGTAACTGGGGTCAGTTCACCTGAAACCATCGAATCACGTTTCGACTGAAGTCCCTGACATGTTACCAAACGAGGCGACTGGAATAAAATCAGAAAACGCTGGAGAGACTCAGCACACCTTGGAGCCAGTACTCCCACTAATGGCTACACAGCCTCTCCGAAGATTTTCCCACTGCCAAGCAGCGGTTCGAAGCCATTCCCAACGTTGACTTTCGGTTTTGGAAGTCACTGCCGTACTCTGGTGTCGGAGGTCAACGCAGAAGGAAACACGATCCAAGAGAACGTAGCAAGCTGCTGGCTTTCATAGAACATCGAACAGTACAGCACAGTACAGGCCCTTCGGCCCACGATGTTGTGCCGACCTATTATCCTAATAAGATCAAACTACCCTGCATACCCTACATTTTACTATCCTCCATGTGCCTATCCACGAGTTGATTAAAAGTCTCTAAAGTATCTGACTCCATTACCACCACTGGCAGCGCATTCCACACGCCCATCACTCTCTGTGTGAAGAACCTACCTCTGACATCTCCCCTATACCTTCCTCCAGTCACCTTAAAATTATGCCCCCTCATGATAGTCATTTCCTCCCTGGGAAAAAGTCTCTGACTGTCCACTCTATCTATGCCTCTCATCATTTGTACACCTCTATCAGTCACCTTTCATCTTTCTTCGCTCCAATGAAAAAAGCCCTCACTCCCTCATCCTTTCCTCATAAGACCTGCCAGCATCCTGGTAAATCTCCTCTGCACCGTCTCTAAAGCTTCCACATCCTTCCTGTAATGAGGTGACCAGAACTGAACACAATATTCCAAGTGTGGTCTAACCAGAGTCTTATAGAGCTGCAGCATAACCTCACGGCCCTTAAACTCAATTCCCCGGCCAATGAAAGCCAACACACCATACGCCTTCTTTACAACCATTCCATGCTGACCATAATGGCAAACGAAACTAGTCCCACCTGCCTGCACTTGGCTCGTATCCTGTCCAAACCTTTCCTATTCATGTATTTATCCAAATGTCATTTAAATGTTGTAACTGGGCCCACATCCACCACTTCCTCACTTCATTCTACACACATTTTTAAATCTTTCTCCTCTCACCTTTAATATACCACCTCGCCTTGAAATTCCCCACACTAGGGAAAACACACCTGCCACTCGCCTTATCTATACCACTCATGATTTTATAAACCTCTATAAGGTCACCCCTCCATCTCCTACGCTCTGGTGAAAAAAAGTCCCAGCCTCTCCTTATAACTCAAACCCTCCAGTTCCCATCAATCGTACTTGATTGTATTATTTATTTATAAATGCTCACCTATTAGATCCTTTATTATGGACTCTAATGTCTTCTCAATGACAGAAGTTGAGCTGACTTGCCTGTAGTAAGCTGTTTATTATCTTGCTTCCTTTTTGATTAATGATGTTACATTGGCAGTTTTCCAATACTCCCGGGCTTTTTGAGGTACGGTGCAGAAAGAGGCCATTCAGCCCGTTGTTCCTGTACTAGTTTGTTACATGAACATCATTACCTGCTGCTAATCTACTGTTTTTCCCATATCCTTGCACATGGTTTATACAAATAATCATTCAATAGTCTCTTGAACCTAAGGACCCTTGGAAGATTCCTACCAGTGCATCCACAATCTTTATAGCTACTCCCTTTAAAATCTTAAGATGCAACCCCCTCAGGTCCACAGCATTGATCATCCTGTGGCAAATAGCTTCCCTTGTACTTTTTTTTTCTGTAGTCGTCATTGTCTTTATTTCTCATTGTTAACTCCCCATTCTCTAACGAATGTGTGTTCACTCTCTTTTAAGTATTTAAAGAAGCTGCTAGCCTCATGGTCCAGAGGTTGAGACAGATACAGTTACAACATTTAACAGACATTTGGATAAGTTCGTGAGTAGGAAAGGTTTGGAGATGCCACAAAAATTGGTGGCATAATGGACAGTGAAGAAGGTTAATTAAGATTATGAAGAGATTTTGATCAATTGGGTCAATGGGCTGAAGGGTGGCAGACGGAGTTTGATTTGGATAAATATGAGGTATTGCATTTTGGTAACACAAACAAGGACAGGATTAGTATAATGAACAGTAGGGCCCTGAGTAGTGTTGTAGAACAGAGAGACCTAGAGGTTCAGGTACATAAGTCCTTTAAATTCGTGTCACAGGTAGACAGGATAGTTGTCCTTTAGGGAAGGAAACAGCTATCGTTATCAGGTCTGGTCTACATGTGACTCCAGACCCACAGCAATGTGGTTAACAATGAACTGCCCTCTGGGCAATTAGGGATGGGCAATAAATGCTGCCCTAGCCAAAACATCCTCATCCTGTGAACGAATAAAGGAAGAAGGTGTTTAGCACGCTTGCTTTCATTGCTCAGACCTTTGAGTATAGGAGTTGGGACGTCATTTTGTGGTTGTACAGGACATCGGTGAAGTCTCTTGAGGGGTGACCTTATAGAGGTTTATAAAATGATGAGTGGCGCAGATAAGATGAATGACAAGGGTCTTTTCCCCAGGGTGGGGGAGTTCAAAACTAGGGGGCATATTTTTAAGGTGAGAGGGGAAAGGGTTTAAAAAGGGCAGAGAGTGGTTTGTGTGTGGAATGAACCTTCAGAGGAAGTGGCAGATGTGGGTACAGTTACAATGTTTAAAAGACATTTGGATAAGTACATGAGTAAGAAATGTTTGGAGGGATATGGGCCAAGTGCAGGTAGGTGGGACTAGTTTAGTTTGGGATTTTTGGTGGGCATGGACTGGTTGGACCAAAGGGTCCGTTTCCTTGCTGTTTATTCCCGTTCAAAGAAATAAGCCACAACTACCTCACTATACCTCCTCTCACCCACCCTCCTGCAAAAATGCTGTCCCATACTCCCAATTCTTCCGACTCTGCTGCATCTGCTCCTGGGATGAGGCTTTCCACTCCAGAACATCACAGATATCCTCTTACTTTAGACAGCACAATTCCCCTCACTGCATCTCCTCCATTTCCCACACTTCTGCCCTCCAGCTCCCTCTCGCCAACAACAATAAGGATACAGACTCCTTAGTCCTCACGGACCACCCCACCAACTTCCAGATCCACCGCATCATCCTCCAACATTTCTGCCACCTGCAATCAGACCCCACCACCAAAAAGATGTTTCCTTCCCTGTCCCGTCTGCTTTCCGCAGGAGCTGTTCACTCCGTGACTCCCTCGTCAGCTCCACACTCCCCACTAACCCCTCTATCAGCCCCGGCACCTTTCCCTGCAACTGCAGGTGGTGTAACACCTGTCCCTGCACCTTCCCTCTCACCTCTGTCCAAGGCCCCAAACCATCCTTTCGGATCCAGCAGAACTCGCCTGCAGTCTATCCGATCTGATATATTGTATCCGTTGCTCCCGATGTGGTCTCCTGTATATCGGAAAGACCAAACACAGACTTGGGGACTGGTTTGCGGAGCATCTGTGCTCTGCATGCACCATGACTTTCCGATTGCCGTCCATTTTAATTCCCCCTCCCGTTCCCCTGGCGACATGGCCGCCCTTGGCCTCCTCCACTGTCAGAGTGAGACCAAACATAAACTGGAGGAACAACACCTGAGATTTCACTTTTACAGCCCAATGTCCTCCATAATGATCTCACCAGCTTCAAAATCCCTCCACGCCCAACCTTATTCCACATCCAGCCCTCTCCCTTGTCTCCTGACCTAACCTGTCCATTTTCCTACTCCCCTATCTGCTGCATCCTTCCCATGGACCAATCGCAATAACCCCCAATCTACATCCACCTATCACCATCTCTCCTTTCCTACCTTTCCCTCAGCCCCACTGCCCTCCCTCTATTTATTTCTGGGCTTCCCTCCCCCTCGCCAGTCCTGACAAAGGGTTTCGGCCTGAAATGTCGACTTACCTGCTCCTCAGAAGCTGTCTGACCTGCTGTGCTTTTCCAGCCTCATACCTATAGACTCTGGCTTCCAGCATCTGTAGTCCTTATTGTCTCCAAGTCACAGGGATATGCTGACCAGGTTTCCTAAACTGAACTAAGCCTTCACCACTGACGCTCAGTAGCAGCAGTGTGTACCATCTACAAGACACGCTGTAGAAATTCACCAGATGTCCTCCGGCAGCACCTTCCAAACTCCCAACTGCTTGCACCTAGAAGGACAAGGACAGCAGATATGTGGGGACACCACCCCCTGCAAGTTCCCCTCCAAGCTGCTCACCGTCCTGACTTGGAAATATATCACCGTTCCTTCAGTGTCGCTGGGTCAAAATCCTGGAATTCTCTCCCTAAGGGCATCGTGGGTCAGCTCACAGCAGGTGGACTGCAGTGGTTCAAGAAGGCAGCTCACCACCACCCTTTCAAGGGGCAACTAGGGTTGATAGGCCCAGCCGGCAACGCCCTCGTCCCACAAATGAATAAAAAAAGAACTAGTCCCATTTACCTGCATTCAGACTAAGTCCCTCCAAACCTTTCCTATCCATGTACTTGTCCAGAGCTAGTAAGAACTGCCGATGTTGGAG
>NW_025981988.1:0-5143 GCF_021869965.1 Rhincodon typus | reverse complement strand
TGGGAGGGGGAGTTGAAATGGTTCGCGACTGGGAGGTGCAGTTGTTTATTGCGAACCGAGCGTAGGTGTTCTGCAAAGCGGTCCCCGAGCCTCCGCTTGGTTTCCCCGATGTGGAGGAAGCCACACCGGGTACAGCGGATGCAGTATTCCACATTGGCAGATGTGCAGGTGAACATCTGCTTGATGTGGAAAGTCTTCTTGGGGCCTGGGATGGGGGTGAGGGAGGAGGTATGGGGGCAGGTGTAGCACTTCCTGCGGTTGCAGGGAAAAGTGCCGGGTGTGGTGGAGCTGGAGGGGAGTGTGGAGCGGACAAGGGAGTCATGGAGAGAGTGGTCCCTCCGGAAAGCAGATAAGGGTGGGGAGGGAAAGATGTCTTTGGTGGTGGGGTTGGATTGCAGATGGCGGAAGTGTCGGAGGATGATGCGTTGGATCCGGAGGTTGGTGGGGTGGTACGTGAGGACGAGGGGGATTCTTTTTTGATTCTTATTGCGTGGACGGGGTGTGAGGGATGAGTTGCGGGAGATGTGGGAGACACGGTTGAGGGCGTTCTCGACCACTGAGGGGGGGAAGTTACGGTCCTTGAAAAACGAAGACAACTGAGATGTACGGGAGTGGAATGCCTCATCCTGGGAGCAGATGCGGCGGAGGCGAAGGAATTGGGAATAGGGGATAGCATTTTTGCAGGAAGGTGGGTGGGAGGAGGAGTATTCTAGGTAGCTGTGGGAGTCGGTGGGCTTGAAATGAATATCGGTTTCTAGGTGATTGCCCGATATGGAGTTGAGCCAATTACCAAGGTTTGTTTTTAATGAAATAATGAGGAATTTTATTACCTGCTAACCCCAAGAAAAAATAATAAAATTATGACAATAAACAAACACACAGACACAGATAATAAGTTTAAAAGAGAGAATGTCAGTACAGGCAGAGAGAATAAAGAATGTATCAGAGATAGCAGGAACTGCAGATGCTGGAAAATCTGAGATAACAAGGTGTAGAGCAGGATGAACACAGCAGGCCAAGCAGCATCACAGGAGCAGGAAGGTTGACGTTTCGGGCCTAGACCCTTCATCAGAAATGGGGGAGGGGAAGGGGGTTCTGAAATAAATAGGGAGAGAGGGGGAGGCAGATAGAAGATGGATAGAGGAGAAGATAGGTGGAGACGAAACAGACAGGTCAAAGAGGCAGGGCTGGACGAGAGAGTTGCAGTGGGAGAGAGATCCCCTGAGGTTTGTCCGGAGGGAGGAGGTTAACTTCTTCAGGGTAGGCATCCTTAGAAGCAGCTTCGCAGTGGGGTTAAAATTGTATCAGAGATAGTAGGAACTGCAGATGCTGGAAAATCTGAGATAACAAGGTGTAGAGCTGGATGAACACAGCAGGCCAAGCAGCATCACAGGAGCAGGAAGGCTGATGTTTCGGGCCTTGAACTCTCTCGTCCATCCCCGCCTCTTTGACCTGTCTGTTTCCTCTCCACCTATCTTCTCCTCTATCCATCTTCTATCCGCCTCCCCCTCTCTCCCTATTTATTTCAGAACCCCTTTCCCCTCCACCATTTCTGATGAAGGGTCTAGGCCCGAAACGTCAGCCTTCCTGCTCCTCTGATGTTGCTTGGCCTGCTGTGTTCATCCAGCTCTACACCTTGTTATCTCAGAATAAAGGATGTACCATTTTAAAAAAATCTTAGATTCATTGATGTTTTAGATTCTTAACTTGAGACCACTGTTGTTTGATAGTTGTCTTGTATCCTCAGTAGTTGCAGAATCTGTAAATATCTTTGAGTTCTCAATGCATGATATTTTCCCAATTTGCTTTTTCATTCAGCATTGTATTCTAAAATGGTAAGAGAAGCAAGCAGAGAGAGACAGTGTTTCAGTTCTTGTTTTTAAATCCATTCTTTCCTTCTCTCTGATTCACTCAAAAGCAGCTTTGAAATAAAGTTCAACATGTATTCCATTGTAATCCCAAATTGGCTAACTGGCAGGTGAGCTTTTCATCTCCTGATATGTGAAATTATCATTCATATGTGAATTAAGACAGAAGATATGAACTACTTGACACTGAATCAATTGCCTGGTTTCAATGACTTTTGATGAAAACAGTAATTTCAAAGCCATTTATTCCTTATGAATCTCTCAAAGCTTACCTCAATCTGTGGTAGGGTGACCAGTGCAGCCATTTTAGGTTCTTGTTTCTTCCTTTCTAAAAGTTTTTTATTCCCTATGAAAAGTCTCAGGTACAACAATCAGATGATAAAAAATAAAATTCCATAGTCCATCTTGACCACAATTGTAACAAAAATAATTAAAGGAACTGAGTCAGATGAGTCTTGCGATAATTAGGATTCTGTCAGATTCTTTCCTAGAATTAATTTTTATTAAACATACATAGAAATGAGTACAAAAATAAAAATACAGAGTGTCCAGTGCCAAAAGATGATGCATGTTTAAAGTCCTTAGGGTGTCCTTGAGGTGTAAAGACTTTAATTTGAGACCATGGTTGTTAAATTGGTTTCTTGCATCCTCAGCAATAGTGAATATTGCCAATCTCTTTGAGGTCTCAGTGTGTAGATGTTTCTATCCAATTTATGTTTTAACCAGATGCTTAGTTCTTTGAGAGACAGGGGGAGAGCAATTTCTCCATTTGCTTCCAGTCACACATCTCCTGCGCTCTGCCAAAAGCAGTTTCCTGAAACACAAGTTGGTTTGTGTATTTTAATGTCTGAGTTCATTGTATCCAAATTTGATAATTGCAGGCGATGCCGTTCATCTCCAATGTGTGAATACATCACATGTGTGTAATTGAAGCAGGAGATGAGGTTTTCTTCATGCTTCACTGAATATGACAAATGTCTTTGGATAAAAATGTTAATTTCAGTTCAGACAATTTTGTTTAGGCTAAAACATTGAATTTTTTTTCATGAAGTAATTCTTAGGATAAAAAGAATCAATGGGTATGGGGAGAAAGCAGGAACTGCATACCGAGTTGGATGATTCGCCATGTTCATATTGAATAATGGAGCAGGCTCAAAAGGCTGAATGGCCTACTCCTATTTCCGATGTTTCTATTTTTGTTCTCTGTTGGTTTAATGAAGCTTGGCATCTTTGGTCAGCTGATTGTGGCCATTTACAGTGTGTATTTTTTTCATTTAAAACCATTTAGTCCATGCAAGTCCCAGGTATTAAAACCAGGTTACGGATTTGGAACATTGATTATTCATATTGGATCCCTTTATTTATAATTCATTTAGTGTTTTTCATGAACTCCTAGACATCCCAAAGTGCTGTATAGCCCTTTAAGTACTTTTGAAGTGGAGTCACTGTTGTTATGTAGAATATGACCCATAACAAAATCTCTTGTTACAAGACTATGTATCACATTGAGACAGCCGTCAAGATCCCCTTATCATACTGGAGGTGTGCTATACTGAGGAATGAATGATATTTTATTGGAATTACACAAACTCATATGAGTTAGGAATGGGCTTGGATCATTTGGCCCCTCAAGCCTACTCTTCAATTCAATATAATAGTTGCTCTGATTATGCCTTAATCCCATTTTCTAGGTCCCAAAACCAACTCAGCCTTGAATATAGCAGGCTAATCTGCTCCTATGATGCTGCTTAGCCTGCTGTGTTCATCCAGCTCTGCACCTTGTTGTCTCGGATTCTCCAGCATCTGCAGTTCCTACTATCTCTCTCAGCCTTGAATATATTTAATGACCAGTCTTACATCTCTCGGATAGAGAATTACAGGGATTAATGACGCCACAAGAAAATCCTCCTCATCTTTGTCTTAAAATTGTCTCCACTTGAATAAAACCTGCAGTAATGTACCCTCTTTACTAAAGTTACAAAGAAACGTGCCACCGAATAAAATAGGAAGGGTTAGACTGTCAGTGCACACCCATCTCAAATCCCTCCTAATCTCGATAGTCCAGGAGTCATCGAAGATGAATCTTGATTTTTGGACTACATGCATAAATAGAGAGAGTGTCTTCTTCAGTAAAAGATGGGGGAAGACCCAGAACGCGACATCGACGAGATCATTCAGGAGATGGATTACATCCCCGGGCACTTCCACTTGGAACTGAATTTAAACTTCGAGCCTTTCCAAGGCGAGAGGCTGAGGCGAAGAGACACGAAGCTGAAACGGGAGAGCCTGCAGCTGGAGGCGGACGCTGGCGCTCAGCGCTTCGCTGTGCGCAACCTGCTGGGGGTTTTCGCCTTCTACCTGGACGAATACCGGGGGGCCGAGGAGATCTTTTCCAGCGTGTGCCAGGAGGAGCCTGGCAACCTCAACGCCTTGGCCAACCTGGGCTATGTGTACGACCGGCTGCAGAAGGAGGCGCAGGCGGCTGAGTGCCTGGAGCGGCTCTCCCAGCTAATGGCTGGGGAAGAGGGGGGAGAGACCGAGTCCCTGCGGTCGCTCCGTGCAGCCAGGTGCCTGGCTGAACAGGCCTATGCCAGCGCTTTCGATGTGGGGCTGCAGAGCGAGGAGGAACACGCTACGAAGCTGAGCACAGCCATCAGACTCTATGATAAAGCCCTGCTTTATGGCAAGAACATGGTGAGACAGAGGTAGATGTGATCCTCAGATGGGTTCTTTGCAGCACGTCAGTTTAATTTCTCTTGTTCCTTCGCAGTATGCGAGACACACTGTGTGTTGGACAGTTTTTTTTTAAATTGTCTGTCACTAATTGCTCTTGAGAAAGTGCTGGTGAGCCACCTTCCTCCATTGCAATCCATGGGAGGGCTTTAGTACTGCTGAGAGAGTCAACTTCGGGGATTTGACCCCAGGTTATAATTTCAAGTCAGGGTCCTGGAGGGGAACTTGTAAGTGGTGATGTGCCAAGTTGCTACCCTTGCCTTTCTGGGTGGTTAGAAGAGAATTGGGTATTTACTTGAATTGAAACAATTTGCAGGTCTACATTGGAAAGAATAGGGAAGTGACATTATTCAAGATTACTTCAAAGAGGCATGATTGAACCAGCCCTTTCTGTTACAGAGATTGTAGGAACTGCCAATGCTGGAGAATCTGAGATAACAAGGTGTAGAGCTGGATGAACACAGCAGGCCAAGCAGCATCAGAGGAGCAGGAAAATCATTTCTGAAGAAGGGTCCAGACCCGAAACGTCAGCCTTCCTGCTC
>NW_025981987.1:0-5144 GCF_021869965.1 Rhincodon typus | reverse complement strand
ACCTGTCCGTCCTCCCTGGACTGACCTATCCCCTTCCTAACTCCCTACCTACACTCACCTTTACTGGCTCCATCCCCGCCTCTTCGACCTGTTTGTTTCCTCTCCACCTATCCTCTCCTCTATCCCTCTTCTATCCGCCTCCCACTCTCTCCCTATTTATTTCACAACCCCCTTCCCCTCCCCCTTTTCTGATGAAGGGTCTAGGCCCGAAACGTCAGCCTCTCTGCTCCTATGATGCTGCTTGGCCTGCTGTGTTCATCCAGCCCTGCACCATGTTATTCCAGTCATTTGGTTTGTTTCCAGCACCACTTTATTTTTAATGGTTTGTAATTATCTCTCTGCATCAATTCATCAGATTATAGGCCACCCCTTCTCTTGTTATTCAGCTGTTAACAATTTACTCACAATGTCTGACACTCTTGATCACCTGCAGAGACCTATCATTTGGCCTTTCGACATTCCACTCACACCGTTTGTGTGATCTTTTGATCTCACTGATTATAAAGTCTGTACCTGCATGCTGTCTTGACTGGACTTGACAAAGGCGCAGGGCTGCCAAAACTTGTGATTTCAAATAAACCTGTTGGAGTATAATCTGGTGTTGTCTGATTTTTGACCTTGTCCACTCCAGACCAAAACCGGCACCTCCACATCTTGAAAGGGAAGATGGAGAAATCTGTTCAAAGCACACCCACCCCTTTCCCATTGCTACCTCCAACCCACCGCATTCCTTGTTTGGGAAGGCCAGTATCACAGTAAAACGGTCTAGGAAGAGAGTCCTCGTGGTTGGTATCATAGTGAAGCATTCTGGGAAGAATGTACATGCAAGGTGGCCTTTCAGATACACAATAACATAGAATCGCCAAGTGCAGACTGATAGCCAAGTTCCGTACCCATGAAGACAGGTATAACCATGATCTTGAGTTCATGTTGTGCTACATGTGACCCCCACCACACTGTTCTGTATCGTAAAATCTTCCTTACTGTCCTATTTTGACACCATCACCTTGATAACTTGTTATGATTTCTCCACCTTAATGAGTTTGTACAATTTTGGATCACTTGTTATTTTTGTTAGACCCTTGGCACGTGACTCTTATACTTATTACGTTATTCCAGTCATTTGGTTTGTCTCCAAAATCACTTTATTTTTAATTTTTTGTAATTATCTTTCTGCATCAAATACTCAGATTAGAGGTCATCCCTTCACTTGTTATTCAGCTGTCGACACTTTACTCACACCATCCGACACTCTTGATCACCTGTAGAAACCTACTATTCAGCCTGCCGACAATCCACTCACATCATTTGTATGATCTTTTGATGCCTCTGATTGTAAAGTCTGTGCTTGGATTCTCTTTTCACTTCACCTGATGAAGGGGCAGCACTCCAAAAGCTTCTGATTTCATAACAGATTATAATCTGGTGTCGTGTGAGTTTGACTTTCCCTTTCAAGGCCCACTTTGCTAGCCAAGAGCTGGAGAACATTTTTCCGCCTTTTAATCAGACATTGAACAACTAAGTATCCTACATCTCAGCTGGGAAACTATGTATGAAAGCTATTGCCCAGGATCTTGCTTACTTGCTGTATCTGAAACTCCACTTAGGTGGCTACATTGGTACTTAACTGCTCCTTGTCCTTATCCATAGTTATTCTAACTTGACAATACTGTGATCATCGTCCTTGAGATGCTTTCCCACTGAAACAGAGTCGATTTGTCTCACTTCATTCCCCAAGACTACATACAGCACTGCTTTCTTCCTTGTTGGACTGGAAAAACACTGACTGAAAGTTCTCTTGTACAGCAGCAGAAATTCCTTCTCCCCCATTCACTCCTCGTTTTAGTCATCCCATTATGATTATCCCAGTTTACATCTCCCAATATCACTAATATGGTGTTTTGTTTCAGTTAGGCGGAAGTGGTCTGGATTTTTCCAAGGGATTCAGTCCATTTTGAAGGCCATAGTGAGCTAAATTATCAATAAGATAATCAAAGATCATGGGGTAAGAGCAGGAAAGTGGAAATGAGGAGTATTGGTTCAGCCATGGTGTAGCAGGCTCAAGGGGCTGCATGGCCTAAACCTGTCGCTATTTCTTATGGTCTAAATGTCTCTTATCACTCATAGAAGTCGTAGAGGTAGTTGCTCAGGTTGCAAAGTGACAAGGGGAGATGGAACAGATTCAGCACAGTGAGGATGTTGAGGAGGGAGAAGGGCTGACTGTAAAGTCCATACTTGCCTTGCACTTCTTCTATCTCCAGGACATGAAGGTCTGTTCCTGGGACGACCTAATCAGAGGGATATGTGCCTTGTATAGTATTGTTGTGGATACCAGAATGTTTCAGCAGTAGCAAAGCGAAATAACTCTCAAGTTGAACCTGATGTCTCATTAGAGACCATCAGATATAATGTAATTAGCAATTAAATACTACATAATAAATCCTTATTGTTTATAAAACTATGTCTTTGTTCTGCTGAAGACTTTAGGCAGCTTTCCTCACTTTGTATCAGCAACTTTGACTAGTTCCCATCTGAAGGATTGATGACAATGAATTTACCCAAGGCCTTCTGGATGATTCCATTGAATTTGACAATGACATAATAAGATATTGCCAGCAGTACTTATCTAAAGATGTCATCTAGCCACACCCCATTACAATATATTATATTGGTATAAACACTGAAGAGTATTACAACTGCAAGAATCAACAAGGTTGCCAGGAAACACAAGCATCGAAATAGTCAAAAGATCAATACCCTCCACTTGAGCTAACTATCAAATTTATAACTGATGTAACTTGGAGTGCAACACAACTTGGTGAATAAATGACAATGACAGATTCAAGTCTGATGTTAGATTCATAGAAAAGATAAGTTCAAGCAGAAAATTTCATTTACTTACTTTTGCAGGAAGAATCCTCAGTAACTGTGTGAAGCAGATCAAGAAGCAATCTTCAAATAGCAGAACTGAGGAATGGACCCAATGGGGCTCACCAGAAATGCAGGCAGAGAGCCCAAATAAGGGCATCCAAACTAATTGACAAGTTGAAGTAAAAAGCTTACATACTTCTGCACAGATTTACTGGCAGATTAAGAACATTAATCTGCTGACACAGATTGATGATGCAGTGCATACAATTTCAAGGAAGCCACCACTAAAGTAAAGGACAATAACTACCTAAATTTTCAGAGCACAGTCTAGAAGAAATTACCTGATTTTAAAGATCCAGGACACTACAAAGAAGAAATTGTCTCCTTCAACAGAGCAGCCATCCTCCATGAGGGAAATGAATGACATTAAGGGCCCCCCATTAGCTGCAAATGAGCAATTGCCTGTTTAAACGTCCTTAATGAAGGAAATCCAATAACTTAAAGGTTCTCCAGTTTAAGAGACTTTCACACCTAGCAGAGTCAAAGTCAATCATTTTTAAGCCAGAGATCTACCAGTTTTCCAAGTCCAAGGAGAATGTGTTGTGGGAAAATAGGGATACCACCTGAATTTGTGAAGTCAGACGCTAGGCCAGAGATGATTTTGCGGTAAATATGTATACTTGTGGACGTGTAATAGAAATAAAGTTTTGGATCAGATATTGTGTAAGGATGTAAGGATCTGAGAGGGTTAGTACTAAGAAGTGGCCCAGGCATCACCCATTACAATGATGTCATGTGGACTTGTGGGCAGTACAGCTTAGGCTTCCAGAATAGAAAGATTTAAACCTGGGTCCTCCTCACAATCTCTGTAATACTCTGATACTGATTTCCTCAGCACCTCAGGGCATTAAAATATCTCCATTGCTGCATGTCGGGGATCAAGGGCTATCCGTGTTTGTAACATTGTTGATGGGGAACAGTTTTCTGTTTGCAAAGGCACCTACTGCTTGAGGGAGTTTTGTGGTCACCCGAATATAGTCTGTAAGCCAGATACACCTAGGAAGTCCAACAACAGCCTCAAAGCCAACCAGCTCTCAGCTTGATTGGTTACAATCCAAATCTACTGTCCTGTCCAAAGGTACATGGCCTCCATGACAACCTTGATTCAGCAAAGGACAGATATTATGTAGATTTCTTGATTATCCCTGGAGCAAACCATTGGTGAAATATTGCCTGTCAATATCACCTTTAAGGCTGGAGGTATTTGAGTGCTTTCTACTTCATCTCAGCATCAACTCTTGCTCCAGCACCATCACTCAGAGATGCTGCCTTCATAGACATTGGTGCTCGTACAGCTCAATAAAGATGAGCCTCTGAGGTAGAGTCTTTCAGGTGATATTGCATCTACTGTAACCAGGAGACTAGCCTCTTGCCGCCCATGCATCTTCTTGACCCAATCTAACTACTTAAGCCACAGTATCTCACCTAGATGCTACACAGATACTCCATGTGGCTGCATCCCCATCTCTATGTCACTCTTTCTCACTGAAGGGGTCAAATTTGGAATGTACAGCCAGATAAAACTTGAACTGCAATTAACTTTTCAAGAGCATTACCCTACTTCCAGTGATTGCTATGAATGAGATATTTTTCTTCTAGCTGTACTTTACTCACCTCTCCTTCTTCATGGCCTTCAACCTCAATAGAGTTACTTCTTGAAGACACAATGTGCAGATAGCTGCAACACATATCTGGCAGCTCCCTCCACAATTCAACTTTGGTCAGATTTTGCCTTGTTTGAATGGGTGAAGCTCTGAAGCTCCATGCATCCTGTGTACCACTGTTAAAATCAGCATTAGGTGGGCAAGTTACCAGACAATTAATTGCTCAGCAATTTTAATTACCTGTCTACCACTGAGCTGCCAGTCCCTGATCTAGCCTGCTTTCTCCATGGAAAGCAGAGGAAACATCAGGGAGCTGGACTGATCCTACTTTACATCTATCCCCATACCTATAGGCTGGTAGAATTCAATGGCACCACATGCCATTGCCACCTTCGCACAGCCCACTACAGTTTGCACAGTCCTACTATTGGAGAAGATGGCTATAAATCAGTTACAGTGATTTATTAGAGATGGTAGGAACTGCCGATGCTGGAGAATCTGAGATAACAAGGTGTAGAGCTGGATGAACACAGCAGGCCAAGCAGCATCAGAGGAGCAGGAAAGCTGATGTTTCAGGTCTGGACCCTTCTTCAGGCCTGCTGTGTTCAT
>NW_025981986.1:0-5145 GCF_021869965.1 Rhincodon typus | reverse complement strand
CTACACCTTGTTATGTCAGGTGGAAAGCTTTGCTACCTTCCCACCCACTCCTGAACTAACTCCCATAATATGCTAGGTAGGCCGGCCTGCCAGCCTTACTTCAATAACTAATTAAAAGTTTATTCGGCTTCTTATTTAGCCTGTTGACCAGGATAATATGCTGCTCAAACCATAATACGGTTAGTGTTTGCAGGCCACTTTTTGTGGCTGAGATTAAAAAAACTGCAGGAAGGAAGGGTGGGGTGGCGGGTGTTGGTGCCACCAGTGTGTATTGAGTACACCTACACCTACACCCTGCCCATGATGTCAGCACGTACTTGGTGTCACAGAGACACAGAGTGTCCGCAGCACCTGGTGTGTCCTCAAGGGCTTCATAATCAGCTCCTGCAAAGGGAACCCTGGTCACTCAGAAACTCTCAAGGGTGGTTCAATGAGCATGACCAGTCACAAGAGCAAGGCATTTCCGAACCTGGAACAGCAACCCAACTTAAGGGGACTTGTGACAAGCTGGGTCTCTTTTTCTCATGACAAAAGAAGGCTGAACCATGTTTAAAATAAGTGTAGGTTTGGTAGGGTTGATATAGAAAGTATATTTCTCTGTGTGAGGAAGAGCATGACTTGAAGACATCAATACAAAGATGATCATTAAGATATCTGATTGGGACTTCAGGAGGATCATCTTTTTAAAAGATTGATGAGAATGTGGAACTCACTACCACAGGTAATGTTTGGAGTGAACAGTTTAGATACATTTTTTATTCGTTCATGGAATGTGGGTGTCACTGGCTGGGCCAGCAGTCGTTGTCCATCCCTAGTTGCCCTTGAGAGGGTGGCGATGAGCTGCTGCCTTGAACTACTGCAGTCCACATCCTGTGGGTAGACCCACAATGGCATTAGGGAGTTCGGATATTGACCCAGTGATACTGAAGGAACCGCAATATATTTTCGAGTCCGAATGGTCAGTGGCCTTGAGGGGAACTTGCAGGTCGTGGGGTCAAGTATCTGCTACCCTTGTCCTTCTAAATGGAAGTGGTCATGGGTTTGGAAGGTGCTGTCTAAGGAGTCTTGGTGAATTTTTGCAGTGCATCTTGCAGACAGTACACACTGCTGCTACTGAACGTTAGTGGTGCGGGGAATGGATGTTTGTGGATTTGGTGCCAATGAAGCAGGCTGCTTTGTTTGGATGGCGTTAAGCTCCTTGAATGTTACTGGAGCTGCAGTCATCCAGCTAAGTGGGAGTATACCATCAAACTCCTAATGTGTGCCTTGTAGATTGTGGATAGGGGTGCGGAATGGGGAGCAGGTAGTGGGAGTTTGTCAGGAGATGAGTTACTCGCTGCAGGATCCATAGCTTCTGACCTGCTTTTGTAGGCATTGTTTTAATATGGTTAGTGGTTAATTCAGTTCCATTCCTGGTCAATGGCAACCCCTAGGAAGTTGACAGTGGGGGATTCAGTGATGCTAATGCCATTGAATGTCAGTGGACGAGGGTTAGATTTTCTTGTTGGAAATGGTCATCATGTGGCATTAGTGTGGCTCTAATGTTACTTGCCACTTTTCAGCTCAAGCCTGGATATTGTCCAGTTGTTGCTGATTTTAATTATGGACTGCTTCAGTAACTGTTTAGAATGGTGCTGAACATAGTGCACTATCGGCGAACCACTCCTTATGACCTTCCCTTCATCATTAGGTCAATTAATGAAATAGCTGAAGATGGTTCGGTCTAGGACACCATTCTGAGGAACTCCTGCAGTGATGTCCTGGAAATAAGGTGACTGATTTACCCAGCAATATGCCTACTGCAGATGCCTCTGTCTATGATAGTATCAGTAAGAGTAACTAACACACAGTCCTTGTGGAGACGAAGTCTTGCCTCTTCACATTGAGAATATCTTACATAGTGCCAAATAACACAATCACAATGTCAAATGGGACAGACTTATCAACAAATTAAGAAACTTGAGACTGGGCATCTATGAGGCACTTTTGGCCATCAACAGCCTCTGAATCATACACCAACACAATCTGCGTAACCTCCTCTACCATCAAGCCAGGAGATTAGTTCAATAGAGAGTGCAAGAGGACATGCAAGGAGCAGCACCAAGCATACCTAAAAATGAGGTGTCTACGTGGTGAAGCTACAAAGCAGGTTTCCTTTTTGAAACTTTTTAGCAATTGTTACTGAGTGGGCCTGCTAGGCCATTTCAGAAGGCAGTTAAGAGCCAACCTTGCTGCCTTGGTTCTGGAGTCAAATATATCCCAGACCAGATGTGGATGGCATTTTCCTCCCATAAGAGCATAATTGAACCAGATTGATTACAATGGTAGATTTAGATGAGTAAAGATGTTAGGAGGCTTGTGTGGAGCATAAGGACTGACATGGGGGGTGATGATGTGGTGTCATAGTTGTATGACCACTGGACGTGTAATCTAGAGATCCAGAATAAGCTCTGTGGACATAAGTTCAGATCTCATTTGGCAACTAGTGGAATTTAAATTCAAGTAATAAATCTGGAATTAAAAAGTATTCTCTAATGGTGACCATGAAATTATCGTTGATGTCATAAAAACCCATCAAGCTCACTAAAGGAAGGAAACCTGCTATTTTAGCCCAGTCTGGCCTACATGTGACTCCGGAATCAACTCTGCCAGCTGAAATGACCTCACAAGCCTAGGACACCACCCTGAAGAAGTGACCTCATAATTTCTGAGGTAGTTAGAGATTAGCACAGAAGATATCAACTAGGATCCAAATGGACACCATATTCCTCCACAAGAGAACTTCAAGAGGTTTGCCAACAATATCCAGAGAATTATCTGTTATCAAGGAAGTGTTTATTTTTATACACAAACAAGGTTAGGACAAGTGGCGGCTGTGAGCTCTTGTTAATCGGAATGTGTTAGTTGAGAGTGATTCAGAGACGAGGAGTCGCTTTGTAATTTCATAGGTTATGGATCAAGTCATAGAATTTTTACAGCATGAAAAGAAGCCCTTAGGCCCATCCTTTCTGCACCAGTCACCAATCATCCATCTATTCTAATTCAGTTTTCCAACACTTGGCCAATAGACTTGTACGTTTTGATGTTTCATGTGCTCATCTCAAAACTTCTTAAATGCCTTGAGGGTTCCTTCCTATACCACCCCTTTAGGCACTGAGTTCCAGATACTCTTAACCCTCTGGGTGAGAGAGAATTTCTTCAAATCACCTCTAAGCCTCCTGCTGCTTGTCTTAAAACTGTGGCATCTGGCTATTGATCCCTGTACTAAGGGGAAAAATGTTTCCCTGTCTCCCTGTCTATGGCCTTCGGAACTTTGGACACCTCGATCAAATCTACCCTTAATCTCTGCTTTAAGAAAAACAACCACAGCCTATCTAGTTTCTCTTCAGAGTTGAATTGCTCCAGCCAGGCAACTTTTTGGAGAATCTTTTTTAAGGTCAGGTGCAATCACGTACTTTCCATTGTGTGGTGACCACATCTACACACAGTACTCCAGCTGTGGACTACTTAATGTTTTAAACAGCTGCACCATAGCTTCCTTACTCTTGTATACAGTGCCTTGTCTAATAAAAACAAATACTGCATATGTCTTCTTAACCACTTTATTTACCTGTCTTACTGTCTTCAAGGATCTATGGGTGTGTACACCAAGGTCACTCTGATCCTGTCTATTTCCCAGGGTCCTATTATTCAATGTGTATGCATTTGCTTTGTTAGTCCTCCCAAAATGCATCACCCTCTCATTTTTCAGGATTACATTCTATTTGCTGCTGATCAGCCTGTCAATATCGTCCTGTGGTCTAAAGCTTCCTTCTTCACTATTTACCACATCGCCAAATTTCATATCATCTGTGAACTTACTGAACAAACCCCTATGTTCATGTCCAGACAATGTGTAGACTGAGAAGGAAAACATGAGAGAGGGTAAAGCAAGGTAGCCATTCAAATTGGATGCATAGAGGGAGAGTGTGTGGAAGGATATAAGACACTGGCTGAGTCTGAGAATTGATCTTACACAGAGAGAGAGAGCAAGGCTGTGACTTTAAGCTTCACATTTGTTTTCCAAGTGGTGTGATGATTTGTAGTCATAGAGACTCAGTAATACAGCATGGAAACAGACCCTTCAGTCCAACCAGTCCATACTGACCATATTCCCAAACTAAACTGATCCCACTTGCTTGCAGTTGGCCTATATCCCTCCAAACCATTCCTGTTCATGAACTTATCCAAATGTATTTTAAACGTTGTGACTGTATCTGCATCCACTACTTTCTCTGGCAGCTCATTCCACATATAAACCACTCTGTGTAAGAAAAAATATTGCTCCTCATGTCCTCTTTAAATCTTTCTCCTTTCACTTTAAAAATATGCCCCCTAGATTTGAATTCCCCCACCCTAGGGAAAAGGCCCTTGTCATTCACCTTATCTATGCCCCTCATGACCTTACAAACCTCAATAAGGTCCCCCCTCAACCTCCGATACTCCAGTAAAAAAATTCCTAATCTTTCCAGTCTATTATTATATCTGAAAATCTCCATTCCTGGCAACATCCTGGTAAATCTTTTCTGAACCCTCTCCAGTTTAATAATATCCTTCCTATAGCAGGGTGACCAGAACTGAACACGCTATTTCAGAAGACGCCTCACCAATGTCCTGTACAACCTCAACATGACATTCCAACTCCTGTACTCAAAGGTCTGAGCAATGAAGGCAAGAGTGCTAAACGGTTTCTTTACCACCCTGTCTACCTGTGACAAATGTGAAAGAATTATGTACCTGAACCCCTAGGTCTCTCTGTTCTACAATATTCTCAGTTCTGCCCTTGTTTGTTTTTCCAAAATGCAATACCTCACACTTATCCAAATTAAACTCCATATGCAACTCCTCAGCCTATTGACCCAATTGATCAAGATCTCTTTGGAATCTTAGATGATGATAATAATAATAATAATAATAATAATAATAATGTGTGCATCATTTGGGAAAATTCTCATATGTCAAGAGATAGTAGGAACTGCAGATGCTGGAGAATCCGAGACAACAAGGTGCAGGGCTGGATGAACACAGCAGGCCAAGCAGCATCATAGGAGCAGAGAGGCTGACGTTTCGGGAAGGGTCTAGGCCCGAAACGTCAGCCTCTCTGCT
>NW_025981985.1:0-5146 GCF_021869965.1 Rhincodon typus | reverse complement strand
ATATGCGCATACGCAAGTGTCATCTTTGTGCTTTAGTTTAATGACAAAGCACCTTCTGCTTCAGCAGGCAGAGTGCTGAGGATGAAGTAGGTCATTGTAGCAAGGAAGATTGAGAAGAGCATCAGTGTGGTCATAAAACCTTGCTTGAGCCTGGTCTCAATGTGAATTGGAACTGAGGTGAATCTTGTGGTGTTTAGATTCATGGCTTTTCACACTTTCTTGAAATTCATTTGTTTGTGGTGGGCACCATCTGGTCAGATGTGATTCAGTTAAATTAAGAATGACCTCTTAATTCCAATCATGATACAACACTATCCTTGCTGGACTCAACGTTACATTTACCCCCTAACACACCCACAGACACAACACCTTTCTCCTTCTTCCACCAGTTGCCCATCACAGTTTCAATCCCTCCTTAGTCCCCGTAGTGCACTTGTGCAAGTCATTTCTTAATTACTGTATTCCCAATCCATAGATGCATCAACTTTATTCTTTATTTATTAAATCACAGCACCATACAGTCATGCAGCACAGAAATAGACTCTTTGCTCCAACTAGTCCATGCCCAACATAATCTTAAACTAAACCAGTTCCACCTGCCTGCTCCTGGTTCACATCCCTCCAAACCTTTTCTAGTCATGTATTTATCTAAGTGTGTTTTACATATTTTCCTCGCAGTTCATTCCACACAGGTACCACCCTCTGTAAAAAAATTTGTCCCTCATATCTTTTTAAAATCTGTCTCTTCTCACCTTAAAATATGCCCCTTTGTCTTGAAATTCCCATCGTAGGGAAAAGACACCTACCATTAACTGTGTCTATACCCCTCATGAATTTATCTTCTCAACCTCCTACGCTGCAATGAAAAATGCCTGGTACTCCCTTGACATTCTAAATAAATCTCACTGCTCTCTTTCACCTGCACCTAACTGGTCTTGATTTTTGATTTTGGACAGGGCCCTGATACTTCCTCAAATTTATCACCAGTATGATTGGAATACTTGGGGGAATAGAATCATAGAATCCCTACAGTATGGAAACAGGCCCTTTGGCCCAACAAGTCCACACTGAACCTCAGAGCATCCCACCCAGACCCATCCCCCTATAACCCACCTAATCTACACATCCCTATGGGCAATTTAGCATGGCCAATTCACCTAACCTGCACATCTTTAAGTTGACTCAAAGCAATTCAGGCCTCATGGAAATATGTAACAACCCCAGCATCATCTTGTGTTGTATCCCCTTGTGTTACAGTGCACCAGACTTCCTCTAAACATCTGTAAATAAAGGACATCTCAATCTCCCTGTCCTGCTGCAATCTGGATTATCAAGTCCAGCTACAGTGTGCATTTCATCTGCATTCATGGTCCAACTTCTACAAAAGAAAATAGGGTTTAGTCTTTATGTTGAGGTCATACAGAGCATTGGTTAGGCCTCTTTTGGAGTACTGTGTGCAGTTCTGGTCACCCTGTCACGAAGAACATTACTAAACTGGAGATTGTTAAGAAAGGATTTAGTGGGAATGCAGGGTTTGAGATATAAAAATGGACTGGACTTCTTTCACTGGAGCGTAGAAGGTTGAGGGGTGGCCTTATTGAGGTTTATAAATTAGTGAGTGGTATAGATAAGGTGAATGACAGGGGTCTCTTCCCTAGGTCGGGGAGTTCAAAACTAGGGGGTATATTTTTAAGGTGAGAGGAGAAAGGTTTAAAAAGGATATGACAGGCAACGTTTTTACACAGAGAATAGTTTGTGTGTGGAATGAACCTCCTGAGAAAGTGGTGGATACAAGTATAGTTACAACATTTAAAACATAAGTTCATTAATAGGGAATGTTTGGAGGGATATGGGCAAGTGCAGGCAGATGGGACTGGTTTGGAATCACAGTCGGCATAGATGGTTGGATTAAAGGGTCTGTATCCAAGCTCGTTGACAGTAGAACCACTCCGTGAGAGGCCTTCCTTCCACTTCAGACTTTAATGCTAAAATTACCACATTCCCTCTTCCTTTCCCTGAAGTTTGGACCTCTTGATCATCAATAAGAAGTTGGTATAGGACTAAGTGTTGAGGGCACTATTGGTCAGATTGTCTATTACCACACACACCTTCTGGGTCATTATCCCATCTTTGCTCTCTTGTCTTCAGCATCAAAGAGTTCACACTGGTTAATGTGGCACCATTTTATCTGTTTTGGCATTCATATTGCATATAACGTAGGGCTTGGTTTGACTTGTTATCTATCTTTCTCAAAAGGTGGTGGAAGCAGAGGCTTTGGAAAATTTTAAGACAAAAGTGAATAGATTCCTGTTATGCAAGGGAGTGAATGGTTATCAGGGATAGTTTTTTGTTCCTATTTATGGGATGTGTGTGTTGCTGGCTGGGCCAGCATTTATTGCCCTAGTTGCCCTTGAGAAGGTGGTATGAGTTGTCTTTTTGAACTGCTGCAGTTAATTTGTTGCAGTTAGACCACAATGCTGCTGGGGAGGGCTTTCCAGGATTTTGACCCAGTGACACTGCAGGAATGACAATATACTTCCAACTCAGGACGCTGAATGGCTTGGAGTGGAACTTGATGGTAATAGTGTTCCTGTGTATCTGCTGCCCTTGCTCTTGCCCTTTTGTTGGTAATGGGTTTGGAAGGTGCTGCCTGGAGAGGCTTGGTGAATTTCTGCAATGCACGTTGTAGGTAGTACACACTGTTGCTACTGAGCGTTAGCAGTGATGGATGTGAATGTTTGTGGAGGCCAAATCCTGTGAATATTGTCACTAGACTGCTAATCCAGAGAATTTGGTAATGTTCTGGGGACCCAGGTTCAAATTGCAACACAGCAAATGGTGGAATTAAAAATCTAAGTAGACATGGGTACAATTGCAATATTTAAAAGACATTTGGATGGAGAGGATGCATGGAGAAGAAAGGTTTAGAGGGATATGGGCCAAATGCAGGAAAATAGGACTAGTTTAGTTCAGGAACCCTGGTCAGCATGGATGAGATGGATGAAGGGCTTGGTTCCATTCAGTATGATTCTCTGATCCTGATTTATACCATATGATTCATTATACAATGATTGAAATGGCCCCTATTCTTGCATAATTTCTGACCATGATCTGGTCCCTTACTTTCTACTCCTGTGCTTTTCATAGTCCAGTAGCATTTTATTCTTTTGGTGCTGTTTTCCCTCGTTTTAGCTACCACCCAGTATACTTAGAGTTTCATGTAGATCTTTACAAATCTGTCCCAGGTGATCCATAGGCTTAGTTTTTGCTTAGAATTGGTACCAGCACTTGAGTCAGAGCTCTCAACACCCTTCTGGTCATCAGCTCACGTGGACAAGATCTACTCCTTTTGGAGAGGCTGGCCCTGATGTACATTAAGACTAAGGCAGGACCTCTGAATAGGCCTTAGCTATCTCCTCCTTAAGTCTTTTTTAATGACACAGTTCATACTCTCTACTCAATGATTAGGAGTTATGGGCCACGTGCCATTTTCCCTGTATGCCTAGAAATTTAAGGGTGATCTGCATAACCTATCCATTGAACTGACTTCCCTGACCTGATTCCACTTTTTTGGGGCAATTCCCATCTGGAGAACACTTCCCTCACCAGAATCCTAGCAGTGGATAATGTGTACCTGCTGTACAAGGGAAGGCATCCGGCTGCTTGGGGAAGCTATCCATCAACATCAGACAATATTCACTGCCTGTTTTTGTAGTGGGCTGTGATCAATGAAGTCTATTTAAATCAACTGCTATCGTCCTACTACTTCCTCATGTGTTCCAGCAGAATATCATAGAATCCCTACAGTGTGGAAACAGGCCCTTCAGCCCAACAAGTCCACACTGAACCTCCGAGCATCCCACCCAGTCCATCCTGCATAACCCACCTAATCTACACATCCCTGAACACTATGGGAAATTTGGCATGGCCAACCCATCTAGCCTGCACATTTTTGGACTGTGGGAGGAAACCAGAGCACCTGGAGGAAACCCACGCAGACATGGGGAGAACGTGCTAACTCCACACAGACAGTCACCCAAGGGTGGAATCAAACCTGGGTCTCTGGTGCTGTGAGGCAGCAATGCTAGCCACTGTGCCACCCCAGTGGAAGTCTGCATTATTCATTGTGCACACTATGCTGTTATCACAATACCTGTTTACATCATCCCTGAGATTGGGTCAACTCTATACACACAAGCTAATTGCAGAAATAATTCAGTGACTTGTTTTCTGACAGATGGAACAAGCCTGGGATCTACCCACACTACCTACTCCTGCATCTATACCCTTTTCCTATCTACATTCCCTCTTATTTTGTGTACCTTCTCCTTCTCTTATTTTCCTTGATTCCATCATATTTGAAAACTATAGTAAGTTTCCTTAACACGCCAGCCTCCCCATTTGTTTCATTCTCAGATGAAGCCATGATTCAGCTCTTGCTCTGATCTACGGCAAACTTTTGGTTACTGTGGTCCTCGGCCAATGATTCCCTGGAACGCCTATTACGTTGGCAAATACCAGATTTTAACCGTTGGCTTCAAGCGTACAGATCTCAGTTTGCCTGCAAATCCATCTAGTGCTTCATCTGCTAGCTGTCTGGTCTGCTTAACCTGTAATATAGGGCTATTTTGGCCATGTCCTTGTCCTACAAAAGTTTAACCTTTCAGGCTAATTTAGTGGTTGCTGATAAACTCCAATACAGCTTCCCAGTATTGCATTCTTCATTTCAACATCATTGCAATATTGATACTGCCACTCTGTTCTGCATCGACACATTGATGAGATGTCTCTTCCATGCTTCAGTTTCTCCATGCTTCAGTTTCACCATGCTTGTCAGCATTTCTGGGTCCCAGAGTTGGGCTCCTTTCCCTCCTCATCCCAAGCTGGATAATACAGAGGAGCAACTTACTGCAGATGCTGGTGTCAGTTTATAAATTTTCATGTTATAGGGCTTATTAGATTGGCCTCTTCATAACCTGACTTTGGGCTATTCTGTACGTCACATTCAGATCCTTTAATTGTCCCTTCGCTGTTGGCTTTCTCAAAACTCCTAACATTTTGCTCAGTGACAGTGCCTCCTATGTTCTGGTACCTGGTCAGAAGTCACATGACACCAAATTATAGTCCAACAGGTTTATTTGAAATC
>NW_025981984.1:4497-5146 GCF_021869965.1 Rhincodon typus | reverse complement strand
TGTGTGCGTGTGTCTGTTTGTGTGGGCAGGTGTGTGTGTCTGTCTGACTGTTTGTGCAGGGGTGTGTGTGTGTGACTGTGTGGTATGTGTGTGTGTGTGTCTGTGCGGGGCGGGTGCAGGTGTGTGTGTGTCTGTTTGTGCGGGGATGTGTGTGTGCGGGTGTGTGTCTGTCTGTTTGTGTGTGTGTGTGTGTGTGTCTGTCTGTGTGTGTCTGTCTGTCTGTTTGTGTGTGTGTGTGTCTGTCTTTTTGTGTGTCTGTCTGTGTGTTTGTGTGTCTGTGTGTTTGTGTGTGTGTGTCTGTGTGTGTGTGTCTGTCTGTTTGTCTGTTTCTGTCTGTCTGTGTGTGTGTCTGTCTGTTTGTGTGTGTGTGTGTGTCTGTGTGTGTGTGTGTGTCTGTCTGTGTTTGTGTGTGTGTGTGTCTGTCTGTGTTTGTGTGTGTGTGTGTTTCTGTTTGTGTGTGTGTGTCTGTGCGGGTGTGTGGGCGGGTGTTTGTGTGTGTCCTTTTGTGTGTGTGTGTGGGCGGGTGTTTGTGTGTGTCCTTTTGTGTGTGTGTGTGTGTGTGTGTGTGTCTGTCTGTGTTTTTGTGTGTGTGTGTGTCTGTTTGTGTGGGGGTGTGTGTGTGTCTGTTTTTGTGTGTGTGTGTGTCTGT
>NW_025981984.1:0-4397 GCF_021869965.1 Rhincodon typus | reverse complement strand
TGTGTGTGTGTGTGTGTGTGTCTGTCTGTGTTTTTGTGTGTGTGTGTCTGTTTGTGTGGGGGTGTGTGTGTGTCTGTTTTTGTGTGTGTGTGTGTCTGTTTGTGTGGGGGTGTGTGTGTGTCTGTTTGTGTGGGGGTGTGTATGTGTCTGTTTGTGTCTGTGTGTGTGTGTATTTGTGTGGGGTGTGTGTGTGTCTGTCTGTTTGTGTGTGTGTGTCTGTGTGTGTGTGTTTGTGTGTGTCTGTGTGTGTCTGTGCGGGTGTGTGTGTCTGTTTGTGTGGGCGGGTGTCTGTTTGTGTGTGTGTGTGTCTGTTTGTGCGGGTGTGTGTGTCTGTTTGTAGGGGTGTGTGTGTGTCTGTTTGTAGGGGTGTGTGTGTGTCTGTTTTTGTGTGTGTGTGTGTCTGTTTGTGTGGGGGTGTGTGTGTGTCTGTTTGTGTCTGTGTGTGTGTGTATTTGTGTGGGGTGTGTGTGTGTCTGTCTGTTTGTGTGTGTGTGTTTGTGCGGGTGTGTGTGTTTGTATGTGTCTGTTTGTGCGGGTGTGTGTCTGTCTGTGTGGGCGGGTGTGTGTGTCTGTCTGTTTGTGCAGGTGTGTGTGTCTGTTTGTGTGGGCGGGTGTGAGTGTGTGTGTCCGTGTTTCTGTGAGTGAGAGTGTATGAGAGAGTGAATGTTTGTTTGTAAGTAGCCCTGGTTTTGTTTGTATTCAGCTGAAGTGCTCAGACCGCTGTATGTTCTGTTCCAAGGTGACAGAGCTTAGAATAAACCTCGAATCTCTCCCATTGAATAGCTGTGATGTGAGAACAAAGCAATATTCTGTGATGCTTAATCCTGTCCGAGCTCATTGAACTCTGTATCCACATGCCTGGGAGCTCATTCCTAGCTGGGCAGTTTCTTTATTTAGGCTGCCGTTGACATCTCCGCTACCTTTTCTCAGAGTTTATGCCATTGCTATTGCCTTGTATCTGTGTCTCTCTCTGCATGTCATCCTGGCTTGCTTGCGTGACCTGTTAAAATCCAAACCTTTGCATATAAATTATCTGCTTTCCTCCCTCTCATTCTGAGAGTTTTGGGATCCTTGATGCTACTGTTTCTTTCATGCTGGATACTCTTCAACCTCTCAAACCCAATTCATCAACAGTGATACCTAGTGTGGGCTGTTTGACTGTGGCAGCATCACACCCACTCCAGACCCACCTCTTTAGTTGCTGCCTAGCTCAATGGCTTCTGGTCAGGGACTGGGGAAATGAGGCTGACGAGTTCCAGAGACCAGAGCGAGGAGCTCAGTCTGTCCAATTCACAGATCGCACTGTTTTCAAACCATTCTGAGTCATACGCTAATGAAGAGGTCCTTCAGTCCATTGAGTCTGTGCTAACCCACCTACACTAATCTGAGCTTCTTTTACCCTCTCTTTGGCCTCCTCCTAACCCTGGGGAATGCCTTGCTGAATGGGAAGGTGTGCTTAGGAGGGGCTGTTTACTGCACTGGCCACCTCTCTCAGCCCAGCTCTCACTGAGGAATCCCCCCAGAGAGGTTTCACAATTGCCCTGGCATACTCTGTATAGGTTCAGGATTCTGCTGTGTGTGTGCACGTGTGTGCCTGTTTGGGGGTCTGTGTGTGTGTGTGCATGCGCATTGGTGTGTGCGTGTGAGCGTGTGCATTGGTGTGTGTGTATGTGCACGCATGTCTGTGTGTGTGTGTGTGTGTGTGTGTGTGTGTGGGAGTGAGGGAGTGAGGGAGGGTGGGGAGGGCGATGAGAGCGATGTGTGCAAACAGGCCCTTACGGCCCTGCACTGAAGCTCACTGCCTGATACTGACAGTCCTTGTTTTGAGATTGTGCCTTCAGCTGGCCTCAGTGCCCCAGGCTGCTGCCCCTGAGAAGGAGTCCTGTCAATTTCCCTGCCCCTCTCATCCTCCTTTTAAGGTGATCCTTAAAACCAGGGTTGGTGCTGCTGTTGGTAATTGTATGTCCCACATGTTCCATACAGCACTCTCTCCCCACCACTCTGTGAAAGCTCCTTTACTGTGTTGGGAATAATAGATTCAGCACCTGAGTCTGGGAATCAGTATTGATGTAGAGTCAGTACCTTCTCCTCTTCCTGATTTATAAATTGCCTGTCCCGTGATTATTGTTCATTTCCACTGCAGAGCCTGAGAGGATAGTCAGAGAATCATCCAACCCGGAAACAGACCCTTCGGTCCAACTAGTCCATGCCAGCCAGGTTTCCCAAACTAAACTAGTCCCATTTACCAGCATTTGGCCCATATCCCTCCAAACCTTCCCTATTCACGTACCTGTCCAAATGTCTTTTAAATGGTTATAACCATTCCTGCAGCTCCCACTACCTCTGGCAGTTTATTCCGCGTATGGATCACCCTTTGTGGGGAAAAAGTTGCCCCTCGGGTCCCTTTTAAACCTTTCCCATCTCAGTTTGAACCTATGCCCCCTCGTTTTGAACTCCCCTACCTAGGGGGAAAAGACCTTGGCTAGTTACCTTATCCATGCCCCTCATGATTTTATAAACCTCTGTAAGGTGACCCCTTTACCTCCTATACTCCAGGGAAAAATGTCCCGTCCTATCTGGTCTCTCCTTATAACTCAAACCCTCCGGTCCTGGTAAATCTTTTCTGCATCCTCTCCAGCTTATTAATATCCTCCCTGAACAGGGCAACCAGAACTATACACGGGTATTCCAAAAACTATCAGGTCTTCACAGCTACAAGCCAATCTGAGATACAATCGGGAGGAAGCCATTCGGCCTCTGTGGTCCCACTATCTCCTCTCTGTTGGTAACTAAATGTGGAACCATTTGCTAGTAATTGCTGTGTTCAGCTGCGATTCACAGTTTTGCCTAAGTTGCTGTGTGCCAGCATGCATCTGGTGGACTGACTGCCAACTGGGCACCTTCCCATGGAGCAATGGGTAAGCCCAGTCACTGAGCTCTTCAGTGGCACCAGGCAGAACATTGACTGCACCACGGCTACAAGAGGCAGCTCAGAGTTTGGCTGTTCCTTCAAGGATGTTGCCAACGACAGGCCAGGAGTGTGACCCTAGCCTCAGTCCCAGCAGTACGTTTCATCACCAGGATGGGGGCGTCGCTGGCCAGGCAGCGTTTACTGCCCATCCCTAATTGCCCAGAGGATAGTTAGGAGTCAACCACATTGCAGTGGGTCTGGAGGAACTGCCTACCACCTCAGCTCAATATCAGCTACTCACCTGGAAGTGGCCAGTGTGAGATAGAGGCAGCCGGAGGGTGGGAGAAGCTAGTAGCTCTCTCTGGATTCTGTTTCCTGATCAGTCACAACATCGGGGCACTCAGCGGATTCCTGCTCCAGTTAAACATTCATTCAGCATTCCTGAGATTAGAGCGCCTCATTCCCCACATACAGTGGCTGTGCAGCTGGTGAGCATTGGTGCAGTTTGTAATTTATCTGCTTATCAATAACATCTTATCCAGGAATACCGCGCCCCCCGCCCCAACAACCCCCCATACATCCCCCACTCAGTGCAGACTGCACAGCCTAATTAGGACAGCAAGACAGATTCTTCTCAAATATCTAGGACAGATTGTCTGTCCTTCACAACTTTAAACTAATTTGAGCAGTGTTTAGACACGGGTCCTGGAGAGAGGTTTTGTTTTTGTTAAAGATGGATTTTATTGGGGTGAGTTGGTGCGCAGTGTCAGAGGATTCAGTCTGATTTATTTACAGTTCCTCTCTCTCTCCCTGTGGCATGATCTGTTTGTGTTGTGTTGTCAGGCTCAGCAACTCGTACACAAGTCTTCCCCCAACCCCATCCATCATCCAGATCTTTCAACTGACCGAGTTTCTGCCTCGGCACCATTTATGGTTTTCTGCACCAGGTTTTTTTTTGGTTTAAACTGATGGCCATTGCTTTTTAGCCTCAGTACCCTGGCCACAGACAGACTCAATTCACTGAAAGCTGATCGAAGCCAGTCATAGAGGTCTACAGCATGGAAACAGGCCCTTTGGCCCAACTTATCCATGCTGCCAGTGTTCACAATTAATCTGCGCTTGGTCCATGTCCCTGCATCCCTATCCCATCCATGTACCTGTCTAAATGTTTCTTAAATGACAAAATTGTATTCGTCTCCACCACTATCTCTGGCAGCCTGTTCCAGGCACTCACCACCGTCTGTGTGAAACAATTTGCCCCCAGACCCTTTTGTATCTCTCCCCTCTCACCTTAAACCTACACCCTCCAGCTTCAGTCTCCCCTACCATGGGGATAAACTGTTGGCTACCTACCTTATCTAGCCCCTCATTGTTTCATAAGCCTCTATAAGGTCACCCCTCAGTCTCCT
Source organism: Rhincodon typus (assembly GCF_021869965.1). Classification (NCBI taxonomy): domain Eukaryota; kingdom Metazoa; phylum Chordata; class Chondrichthyes; order Orectolobiformes; family Rhincodontidae; genus Rhincodon; species Rhincodon typus. Next base: position 77 of record NW_025981984.1, on the reverse strand, counting down.
ACGCTCCGGAGAAAAAAGTCCGAGTCTATTCAACCTCTCCTTATAACTCAAACCTTCCAGTCCAGGTTGCATCCCAG
>NW_025981983.1:0-5146 GCF_021869965.1 Rhincodon typus | reverse complement strand
TTTTTGTTCCTGATTTACAGCATCCGTTTTTCTTTTGGATTTTATAACTGAACATGAGTTTTTTTTTTCTCAAAATAATTGACAGCAAAAAAAGAAATCACCCTAAACGTAGCTTTCACTGGTTGGTCATAGGTAATATTTTCCATTGCTCAATCATATTTTAACTTTCTCCTCTCCCCTTAAAAACTAACTCCCCAACTCATCTTGAAATCCCCAACCCTAGGGAAAAGGTCCTTGACATTCACCTTATCTATACCGCTCATTGTTCATAAATCTCAACCTCCTGCACTCCAGAGAAAAAAGTCCCAGCCTATTTTCGTATCTCAAACCCTCCATTCCTGGAAACATGCTGGTAAATCTTTTCTGCACCTTCTCCTGTTTAGTAATATCCTTCCGACAACAGGGCGACAAGAACTGCACACGGTACTCCAAAAGAGGCCTCATCAATGTCCTGTAAAACCTCAATATGAGGTCCCAGCTCCTATACTCAAAGGTCTGAGCAATGAAGGTAAGCATGCTAAACTCCTTCTTAACTACCTGGTGACGCAAATTTCAAAGAGTTATGTACATGAACCTCTCTGTTCTACAACACTACAAAGGACCTTATGTTTAATTGTATAAGTCCTGCCCTTGTTTGTTTTACCAAGGTGCAACACCTCGCATTTGTTCAAATGAAACGCCATCTGTCACTCCTAATCCCATTGACTCAATTGACCAAGATCTCTTTTTAATCTTAGATAACTTCTTCGCTGCCGACTACACCACCAATTTTGGTGTCACCACAGACTTACTAACCATGCCTCCTATATTCTCATCCAAATCATTTATATAGATGGCAAACCAAAGTGAACTGAGTGCTGATCCCTGGTCACAGGCCTCCAATCCGAAAAACAACCTTCCACCTTTGTTCCGCCTTTTCTGAAGAAGGGTCTAGGCCGGAAACATCAGCTTTCCTGCTCCTCTGATGCTGCTTCGCCAGCTGTGTTCATCCAGCTCCACACCTTGTTATCTCTTATCTTCCACTTTTGTCTCCTGTTGTCAAGCAATTATGTACCCAACTGGAAAGCTCCCCCTGAATTCCAGCTAGTGAACTATTTTAAAAATAGCTGAAAGATCTGCAGATCCTGTAAATCACAAACAAAAGCAGAAATTGCTGGAAAATCTCAGCAGGTCTGGCAGCATCTGTGGAGAGAAGTTCTCAGGAAGGATCACTTGACCCAAAACATTAACTCCGATTTCTCTCCACAGACGCTGTCAGACCTGCTGAGCATTTTTCCAGCAATTTCTGTTTCCGTTAGCGAACTACTACATTGGTGACGAGTTTAAAATGTTTCTCTCTGCTTTGCAGCAAAAGGGGACTCCAACTCCTGAAAAGCCAGACTCCCCCAGCAACTCCTGCATTTGGTGGCACAGTGGCTCAGTGGTTAGCACTGCTGCCTCACAGCACCAGGGACCTGGGTTCGATTCCACTGACTGTGTGGAATTTGTGTGTTCTCCCAGTGTCTGTGTGCCACAGTCCAAAAATGTGCAGGTTAGGGTGGATTGGCCATGCTGCATTGCCCCATAGTGTGCAGGGATGTTCAGGCTTGGTGGGTTAGCCAGGGGAAATGCAGGGTTACAAGGGTAGGGGGTGTGGGTCTGAGTGGGATGCTCTTTGGAGGGTCAGTGTGGGCCAAATGGCATGCTTCCACATTGTACGGATTCTACGATAACGTCCTTAACTGCTCATTCTTCCTCCCGTCAGTCTGTTTCTCTTCCCAATTGGCTGGTTTCATAATTGAAACAGCATCAAGGAAAGGGAGAGAGACCCAGCATCTCAAAAAGTCCATGTTTCACTTATAGAGTGACTGTTCCCTGATCCGGCGTTCCCCCGTCATTAAATTTTCCAGGGCGCTCTGTTGACTTTTGCAGGCAAATTTGAGACCGATGAATACAGATCACAAACAGTCGAGTCCCCAAAAACTGATCCCTGCGGTCCTTCACCTGTTACAGATGCCAAACTGAAATTGTAGCCAGCTTCTTGCTTCCTCGCGTTAATCAATTCTCTATTAGTGCCAACATATCACCCACAACACCATGGGGCTTTTACCTCATGTCATAAACTTCCATCTGGCATTGAAATGAATGCCTTTTTAATCCAAAGAGAACATTCGCTGGTTCCCCTTTACAGAGCCTGCCTGATAAATCCTCACTTCACTCTGATAAGCCAGTCAGGCACAATTTCCCATTCGCACATCTACGATTATAAGTTCAAAACCAGCGGTTGCCGGAAAAGCTCAGCAGGTCTGGCAGCATCTGTGAAGGAAAAAGATCAGAGTTAACATGTCGGGTCTAGTGACCCTTGGTTAACTCTCATTTTCTTTTCCTTCACAGATGCTGCCAGACCTGCTGAGCTTTTCCAGCAACTTCTGTTATTGTTCCTGATTTACAGCATCCGCAGTTCTTTCGCTTTTTATTGCGATTGCATCAAACAGCAGCGCTGACTGAAGACTGCACATTATTTGGATTGACCTTTTCTCATTTTAAATGGGTCCTGTTGATGAGGTGTAAGTGGGGAGGCCTTAAACTGTCAGTAAAACCCCCAGCCCTTCTGCTTTCTAGAGAAAAGGTCCCCTGCCTATACAGACCCCCACACCCCCTCATGGCACACCACCCTCCCCCAATGTGTGTAAGCCCCTCAAGCCCCTTTGTGACAACGCCCACAATCACAGACGGGGTTAATATGATGTAGGAATGACATGATGGAAGTGGCCCACTCTTGAGGCGTGTAACTGTCACCATTCCCCAGCAAAGGGAGCTGGCTCCTGCACTCATAGGGCTATACAGCATGGAAACAGACCCTTCAGTCCAACTCGTCCATGCTGATCAGATATCCTAAATTAATCTAGTCCCATTTGCCAGTGTTTGGCCCATATCCCTCTAAACCCTTCCTATTCATGTACATGTCCAGATGCCTTTTAAATGCTGTAATTGTACCGGCCTCCACCACTTTCTCTGACAGCTCATTCCATACACACACCACCCTCTGTGTGAAAAAGTTGCTCCTTAGGTCCTTTTCAAATCTTTCCCCTCTCACCTTAAACCTGTGTCCTCTGGTTTTGGACTCCCCCACACTGGGCAAAATGGCTTTGATTATTCACCCTATCCATGCCCCTCGTGATTTTATAAACTTCTATAAAGTCACCCGTCAGCCTCCGACGCTCTCGGGAAAATAGCCCCAGCCTATTCAGCCTCTCCCTGTAGCTCAAACCCTCCGACTCTGGCAACATCCTTGTAAATCTTTTCTGAACCCTTTCAAGTTTAATAACATCTCTCCTATAGCAGGGCAACCAGAATTGAACACTGCGTTCCAAAAGTGGCCTCACAAATGTCCTGCACAGCTGCAAAATGACCTCCCGACTCCAAAAATCAATGCACTGACCAGTAAAGGCAAGCGTACCAAATGCCTTCTTCACTCCTGTCTGTCTGCGACTCTGCTTTCAAGGAATTATGAAGCTGCACTCCGAGCTCTCCTTGTTTGGCAACGCTCCCCAGGACCTTACCATTAAGTGTACGAGTCCTGCCCTGATTTGCCTTTCCAAAATGCAGCACATCACATTCATCTAAATTGCTGGGGAGGATGCTCTCTGATGCCTCTGAGTCCAAGACCATTGAGAGGTTCAATGAGATAACTGGGCATAGGGAACATGAAGTGCCTATTATACCCTCCACATTTCTTCCCTCCCCTCCCCAACAAGCCCTGTTTAGAACATCTTTAGGTATCCTAGGTAAACAGGAAGGCTAGTGAAATGTTATGTCTTATTGTGAAGGGGAATTGAATGCAGGAGGAGGGAGTTATGCTCCAATTATACAGGGCATTGGTGAGACTGCATCTGGAGTACAATGTACTTACAGAAGGATGTTGATGCATTGGAAGCTGTTCAGAGATAGTTCACTAGACTAATAACTGGAATGAGGAGATTGTCACACATTGATGAGCTAGACAGGCTAAGCCTGTATCCCGGGGAGTTTAGAGGAGTTAGAGATTGATTGAATTGAAACATATAAGGTCACTTGACCAGGTGGATGTGGCATGATTCCTCTTGTGGGAGAATCTAAGCTGGGGGGGTCATAGTTTAGAAAGAAGGGGATGTCTGTTTAAGACAGAGATGAAAAAAACATTTCTTGCACTCAGAAGGCTGACAGTCTTTGGAATTCCCTTCCTCAAAAGGCGTTAGATGCAGAAATGTTAACTTTTATTAAAGGCGGAGGTAAATATATTCTTGATGACCAAGGGAGATGGAAGATTATCGAGAAGATATGCAGGAATATGGAGCTGAGGAATGGGAGAGCAGGTTTGTAGGGCTGAGTGGTCTAGTCTTGCTGCTGATTGGCTTTTCCATCCTGACAGGTCGACAGACGCCGGAGCAAATCCCAGGAACGTTTTTAGAACCAAAATTGCACAATAATTATTTCGTAAATGTGGCTAAGGTGTTGAGGTATTTGTGGAAGGACAGTGGGAGGGGGTGGGGATGAGAAGGGCAAATCCCAGGGATACGTGACCCCTCCCCCTCCATTACAGGGAGAAATCTCAAGTGCTTATATGACTGTAGGACGCTCAAAGTGTAAGTCTGATATTCACCAACACACTACCCCGCCCCTAACTGCCCCTTCACCCATTACCCCCACAACTGCCCCATCACCCATTACACTGCAGAACCCATTTATCCACTATCCCCCAACTGCCCCTTGACCCACTATCCCCATCATTGCCCCTTCACCCACTACCCCCCATCATTGCCTCTTCAACCACTACACCCCATCATTGCCCCTTCACCCACTACCCCCCATCATTGCCCCTTCACCCAATAACCCTCAACATTGCCCCTTCACCCACTACCCCCATCATTGCCCCTTCACCCACTAATGCCCATCAGTGCCCCTACACCCACTACCTCCCCATCATTGCCCCATCATCCACTACACCCCATGATTGCCCCTTCACCCACTACACCCCCATCATTACACCTTCACCCACTAATCCCCATCATTGTCCCTTCAGCTACTACACCACATCATTGCCCCTTCTGCAAACTACCCCTCATCATTGCCCCTACACCCACTACCCCCCCATCATTGCCCCTTCATCCACTACACCCCATCATTG
>NW_025981982.1:1390-5147 GCF_021869965.1 Rhincodon typus | reverse complement strand
GGCCTAGACCCTTCTTCTGAAGAAGGGTCTAGGCCCGAAATGTCAGCCTTCCTGCTCCTCTGATGCTGCTTGGCCTGCTGTGTTCATCTGGCTCTACACCTTGTTATCTCAGATTCTCCAGCATCTGCAGTTCTACTATCTCTGAGGCCATTAGTCAAAGCAGCATTTGCAAACATGTTCACCTGTCACTCAATCAGCTATTGCCATAAGGTAGGAGAGTATGTTGTAGGGTTGCGGAGGGTTGTGGAGAGTGGTGTACAGATGTGAAGGAATGGTTTAGGGTAGAGGAGGTTGGGATTGAGTCCAGAGTGATATGCTGGGGACAATTTTGATGTTGGGACTGGGGCTGTTCATAAAGTCATAGAGTCCTACAGCACAGAGACAGGCCCTTCAGCCCAAACTTGTCCATCCCAAACAAAATGTGCATCCACGCTAAGCCCATTTCCCTGCACGTGGCTGATACCCTTCTAAACCTTTCCTATCAATGTATTCATCCAAATGCCTTTTAAATGTTGTTAATATACCTGCCTCAACCACTTCCACTGGCAGCTCATTCCATACGTGTACCAACCTCTGTGTAAAAAAAAAGTTGCCCCTCAGGTTCCCATGTATTATTTTTCCTCTTACCTTAAACTGACGTCCTCTTGTCCTCGATCCCCCAACCCTGGGAAAAAGACTGAGTGCATTCACCCTATCTATGCCTCTCATGATCTTATACACTTCTATAAGATCCGCCCCACCCCCAGTCTCCTACGCTCTAAAGAAAATGTCCTAGCTAGTCCAACCTCATCTCTCCCTATAACTCAGTCCCTTGAGTCCTGGCAACATCCTTGTAAATTTCTTCTGCACTCTTTTCAGTTTAATAACATCCCTCCTGTAGCAAGGTGACCAAAACTGAACACAATACCCCAAGTGTGGCCTCACCGATGTCCTATACAACTGCAACATAACTTCCCAACTTCTGTACTTAGTGCCCTGACTGATGATGGCCAGTGTGCCGTGTTTCCCATGGCTGTAGATGGCTGTGTGAACCGTGAGTCAGGAGCTTGTCTTGATAGTTACTCAGGAACTAGTGCGGGGTTTTAATTTTCTAACCCAGTTAACTGGATTGGAACCTTCCAGAGGTTTCTGACCTTAAAGGGCTTTCTCACAGGATTCCAGATGCCAGAAAAAATGCCCAGAAGAAAATTCAGTTTTCCAGATTATTTCCATGGAGTGGTGTACTGGGATTGCTGCTACCCTGCTACTCTGTGATTTCCCCATGGTCCTGACATGTATTCCAGTCTGTGCTGCAGAAACAACTATCTTACTATCAGAGATTCTAGGCTAAACTGACCCCGGAGGAATATGTATTCTCAGGTGCTCAATGGACTTTGACCAGAACAATGAACACTCTTCAAATAACTCGTCAATGGACAGTATCACATGATCAACCTCTCTGCATTTTTGCAGCGCTTTACTGACACCATTCTGATCAATTGTTATGAGTTGATTGTTAACATCTATACTGCAGTCTGCTATAAATCAGTAAATGAAAGCAGGGAGTAGCTGGGGCTGTCTGCAGGTGTAATCTGGCTTTGAAACCTGTTTCTGAAAAGATTCGACTCACTGGGCACCAATATTGATGTGAATTGATAATTATATTGATATGTAATGATAAATATTATTACATTGACATAAATATTATATAAGATATTGATTATATCTAATATCCAAAAATGCAAAAATCTATTTTGTATCCTGTAAGATCCTTCTGTACGCGTGTTGTGTGCATGTTTGAGAAGGGTTTGGAATGTGCGAATAAGGAATGCTCCTGCTCCAGCTGTTAACTGAGTTTTTGTGTGTCATCTTCACCACAACTGGAGTTTTAGGAAATACACTGCAGTCTTTTCAAAAAGTTAATCACAGGGAGTAAAGGGCTGCCCTCTGTCTCGTTCTCCTGTCTGTAGCAGCATTTAAAAATCAACTGGCCGCACATTAGCTTTTGTTAATTTGTGTCTAACCCTCCTTTCTTTCTGGTTCTCTGTGTCCTCCCTTCTTTGAGACTTTGACATCGTTGCCTGTAATCACAAGAGTCCATTGTGTGTGTATCCATGTCAGGCCAAATATTGGAGAGTGCTGCCTCCTTCCTTTCCCAGTTTCTTTTGAGCTCATAATTTACCAGCTCCTTGTCAAGTGAACATCATGGCCTAATCAGACTATTCTTGTTCAACTCTGCTTTCTCCTCCACAGATGTTGCTAGACCTGCTGAGCTTTTCCAGCAACTTTGTTTTTATTCTTGTCAAATATTTTGTTTCAAGCCCAGATATAAACCACTGTTAAGTATATTGGGAGCTAGGTATGCTGACATTGGTTAAACACTGCTCTGCAGCTTGGTGCCATGTTGAGAGTTGCTTTCACATGGTCTAATATGAACTGACTGCCAGTGCTGCATTGTATTTAAAACTTAAACAGCTTTTAAAAACAGTTTCAGCCACTGCTTTACTGCTGCAATTTCCTATATGACCAGTGATGTCACTGCTGAGTGTATAAAAATGCAGGCTGCCGATATTGTCTATTGAAGCGAGATTGCCATGGTAACCCATCCTGCAAGGCAATTCACCATCTTTGCGTAAAAAGGAAGGAGCACTGTAAGCCATTGAGAATATAATCATCCTGCCCAGCGCTACTGCTTCAGCACCAGTGCAGTCAGCAACTGCATCGCTCTAGTCCTGACTGACAAACTGGAAGGGCCCAGGTTGCTGTATGCTGAGTTAGTTATTCCAAGAAAGCCCAGGCCCCAGTGCTGCCCCTGGCCCTGGCCCCCAACCTGAGCACTGAAGGCCCACCTTTAGCCCTGCCCCCTGGTCACTGTGGGCCCCTAGAGCACCAGGTGCTGGTTACTACCTTCCCTTCCAGAGCATTGGATGGCAGTGACTATCCACCAGAGAGAGACCAAGAATCTGAGCTGATCAGGCATCTCCGGGCTTTTCAATGTTTTGTGCATGTGCGCAGTGTTAGCTTGATGTTGGCTGAGAGCATTCCCTCACAAACATCAAATTAGCCTGTATATTGGACGTGGTACAGGCACACAGTGAAAGATGCATCAAACATACAGAGAGCTCCCCAAACTCTCACAACAGTAACACAGTACTAGTGACTGGAATGCAACACTTCAGAAACCAGGACACAATATTAGAGATAAATAAGGCAACACTAGGCAAGTGCAAAATAACACCATGCAGACTCTACAGGCTCATCATTAGATAGCCCTTGATTCAAGGATGATGTTTGTTCTATTATGGCATAGATTATAGACGAGACAGGCAGAGAGAGTTATGTGATATCATGATGTTCCAGTAAAAAGGTATCCACCTCACTTTCAGTCACTCCCTGTGTGTAATGGAGATAGTGCAGTCAGTCGTGATAGTCAGCTATGTGTGTGTAATGTACTGTAACATCAGTGTAATCTACACTATTAACATCGGTGAAATGAACAGGAACATCACTGTAATGTCAGCGTAGTGCCTACTGTAAAGTACAACATTAACATCAGTGCAATGTACAGCTGTAACATTGGTGTAAGGTACAACATTAACATCAATGTGATATATATCTGAGTGGTGTATATATTCATCAGTGTAATACACAGTAACATCAGTGCAACGTACACGAACATCAATGTAATGTACAGCATTAACATCAGTGTAATGTACAATAACATTAGAGTAAGGCTGAGGAAAATCAATGTAATGTACAGCATTAACATCAGTGTAAT
>NW_025981982.1:0-1380 GCF_021869965.1 Rhincodon typus | reverse complement strand
AGGCTGAGGAAAATCAATGTAATGTACAGCATTAACATCAGTGTAATATGAAGTAATTTCACAGTAATGTACAGAAACATTGGTATAATGTATAGCTGTAACATCAGTTTAATATTCAGTAACATCAATGCAATGCATAGCTGTGAAGTCAGTGGAATACATACAAACATCAGTATAATGTAAAGGAACATCTGTGTAATGTAAAGGAACATCAGTTTAATGTATAGCTGTAACATCAGCGATAATAACAAACATTACTAACATCTGTGGACTACACATAAATATCAATGTAAAGTATAACATTAAAATCATGTGTAATGTACAGTAGCATCAAAATAATGTACAATGTTAAAAGCATTTAACATGCAATAACATCAGTACAATATACAGCTGTAACATTGATGCAATGTACAGGAATTTTGTTTGCTCATTCATGCATGGGATGAGGGCGTCACTGGCTAGGCTAGCATTTATTGCCCATTTAAAGTTTTCGAGATGATATGTAGCTCGGGTTGCGGATGAGATTGTAGACATGCTCGCTGAGCCGGTAGGTTTGGTTGCAGACGTTTCATCACCCTGCTAGGTAAAGTCATCAGTGCGCTTCCAGTGAAGTGCCAGTGTTCTGTCCCGCTTGTTATTTATGTGCCTCGGTTTGCTGGGGTGGTTGGTGTTATTTCTAGTTCTGTTTCTCAGTGGTTTGTGCACAGGGTCTAATTCAATGTGTTTGTTGACGGAGTTCCAGTTGGAATGCCAGGCCTCCAGGAATTCCCTGGCGTGTCTCTGTTTGGCTTGTGTGATTATGGATGTGTTGTCCCAGTTGAATTCGTCTCCCTCACTGTCCGTGTGCAGTAAGACCAGTGAGAATTGGTCGAGTCTCCTGGTGGCTAGTTGGTGTTCGTATATCCGTATTGTCAGTTTTCTTCTGGTCTGGCCTACGTAGTGTTTCTCACAGTCCTTGCATGATGTTTTGTATATTACCCCAGTTTTGCCGGTTTTGGGTATTTTTCTGCGGCTGTTCTGTTCAGTTGTCCTCCGGGTCTGTGGATTGTTGACCGGTGGTACTGCTTTGTGGCAGTACCTGCTTTCTGAGGCATTCGTGCAGGAAGTATAGTTGTTCACGGGTCACGCTCAGTCACGCAAAACCAGGTAATATACAAAATGTCATGCAAGGACTGTGAGAAACACTATATAGGCCAGACCAGAAGAAAACTGACAATACGGATACACAAACACCAACTAGCCACCAAGAGACACGACTAATTCTGTGATAGCAAGGTGTAGAGCTGGATGAACACAGCAGGCCAAGCAGCATCAGAGGAGCAGGAAGGCTGACGTTTCGGGCCTAGACCCTTCTTCAGAAAATGATTTTCTGAAGAAGGG
>NW_025981981.1:0-5148 GCF_021869965.1 Rhincodon typus | reverse complement strand
CACCTCCATCTCCTACCGACCAACCTCATCCCGCCCCCTTGACCTGTCCGTCCTCCCTGGACTGACCTATCCCCTTCCTAACTCCCTACCTACACTCACCTTTCCTGGCCCCATCCCCGCCTCTTCGACCTGTTTGTTTCCTCTCCACCTATCCTCTCCTCTATCCCTCTTCTATCCGCCTCCCACTCTCTCCCTATTTATTTCAAAACCCCCTTCCCCTCCCCCTTTTCTGATGAAGGGTCTAGGCCCGAAACGTCAGCCTCTCTGCTCCTATGATGCTGCTTGGCCTGCTGTGTTCATCCAGCCCTGCACCTTGTTGTCTCGGATTCTCCAGCATCTGCAGTTCCTACTATCTCTAATATTAAAACACTTGTTTTAACTTTCATGCTTTTAAAACCTGCAACATGAATTCCTAATAGAATGCAATTCTACACCTGTAAAATCATCATATTCAGCACCAGATGTGTTGTTCGGCAGTAATTATCTCACTGTAGTTTTAAAAACTCAGTTGTTCTTCACTGTTAAAAGCCCTCACCCACCTGCCACATGAACCTTCCACAACTCATTTACTGCCCTGCACCTCACATACTCCTCATCCACAAACCCGCTGACATACTCTTTATCCACCAACCTTATCTACCCATCCACCTTACTACATTTACCTTTCCTCAGTAGCTGTCAAAGTGGCTTTGGGATTTTAAAAACATAGAACGTGGAAGATATAGCCACAAAAAGGGTTGCGGCTTCTGCACGATCTGCTCTGATGCTGCCTGCATGTGCTTTGTTGTGATTGATTCTGCATTGAATGGCCAGGTGAAAAACTCCTGGGAAAGTGGACAACTTGTCTGACCTGGGTCAGAAATAGTGCTTTTATTCCAGACGCAAAGATTCAGGACCATAATTTAGATTTCCTCTCCAGCTTGGCCCTCTAAATTGTCTGCCATGTTATGACATTTTTAAGATAACACGTATGTATTTTTAAACATAATATTTATGGGAACGGAGGCTGTTTTCTAAACAAATACAACATTTTGAAGCTTCAATGCGTGCATACTCTGTCTCTGGGCAGCTACATAATTTTGTATTCACATGATGGACACCAACAGATGACTTAAAGAATATAAATTTTAATAAAGGTACTTACTTGCGTTGGAATATTTCTTCTTCTTTTTTCAATTTAATTTCCATTCTATTTACTTTGTCTTCTAGTTCCTTTATCCTGTTGGATAGAAAAGGAAAAATTCAGAATAAAACTTCCTACTTGCCAAAGACATTTCGTGGCCCCTTCTAGTCCTTCTAATTTATTTTTAAGCTCTTTTCTGCTTCCTTTATACTCAAGGATCTCAGTTTCCTAGACCTTACATGTGCTTCCTTTCTCTTTTTGACTAAACTTACAACATCTCTCGTAATTCAAGGTTTCCAAGTCTTGCCATCCTTATCTTTCATCCTCACTGGAACGTACTAGTCCTGAACTCTGGCCAACATTCGTCTGAAAGACTCCCACATTTCAGATATGGATTTACCTTCAAACAGCTGTCCCCAGTCCAATTTTTCCATTTCCTGCCTAACACTGTTATAACTAGCCTTACCCCTCAATTTTACATTTTCACCCGAGGACCAGTCTTATACTTTTCTATAATTATTTTGTAGCCTATGGAATTATGATCACTTTTCCCAAAATGCTCTCCCACTAAAACCTTGATCTCCTGGCCAAGCTTATTCCCCAGTACAAGGTCTAATACAACCTCTTTCCTAGTTGGACTATCTACATACTGTTTTAAGAATCCCTACTGGATACACCTAACAAATTCTGCCCCATCTAAGCCCATGGCATTAAAGGAGACCCTGTGGACATCAGGGAAGCTAAAATCACCCATAAACCCAACCCTATTATTTTTACCATCTTTCCATGGCCTGCTTACACATCTGTTCCTCTAATTCCCATTGACTATTGGGAGGCCTATAATCTAATCCCATTATAGTGATTACACCTTTCTTATTCCAAAATTCTACCCATTGAGGGGTTACCTTATTTAGGTTTATAAAATCATGAGGGGCATGGATACTAGCCAAGGTCTTTTTCCTAGTGTGGGGGATCCAGAAATAGAAGGTATAGGTTTAAAGTGAGAAGGAAAAGATTTAAAAAGGATCTGAGTGGTAACTTTCTCATGCATGTATGGAACAAATTGCCTCAGGAAGTGGTGGAGACGGGTACAATTACAACATTTAGAAGGCATATGGATGGGTATATGAATAGGGGAAGGGTTTAGAGGGATATGGGCCAAATGCTGGAAAATGGGACTGGGTCAGTTTGGGATGTCTGGTCAGCGCAGACAAGTTGGACTAAAGGGTCTGTTTCCTTGCTGTATGATTCTGTGACTCTATACTGCTTCACTGGACAAGCCCTCTAGGATGTCCTCTCTTAGTTCATCCCTCTCTATCACACCTGAAACATCTAAACCCTGGAATGTGAAGCTACCAGTCCTGCCCTTCTCTGAACCACGTTTCTGTAATGTCTACCACATCATAGTCCCATGTATTAATCCTGGCTGTATGCCCATCTGCCTTAACTGTATACTCCTTGCATTAAAATCAATACACTTCAGACCACTAGTCTCGGCGTTGTCATTAACCTGGTCCTGCCTGTTCTTCCTGTATGACTTACTTGATTTAGCCCCTCTCATCTCTTCAAACACTCCACATGCTGACCTACTGCTTTAGTAGGTCCCTGTCACACCAGTTTAAACCTTCCTGAGTGGCACTAGCAAATGTACCTGCAAGGATATTCGTGGCCCTTCAGTTTAGGTGCAACCCATCTTTCTTGTACAGGTCCCACCTCTCTGGAAGAGAATCCATCCCTCCCACACCAGCTCTTTAGCCATGCATTCAACCGTATTATCTTCCTTTTTCCAGCCTTACAAGCATGCGGCACAGGGAGTAATCCAGAGATTACAACCTTAGAGGTCCTACTTTTCAACTTCCTACGTAACTCCATAAATTCCCTTTGTAGGACCTCATCTCTCTTTATGTCTATGTCGTTAGTACCAATATGAACCACGACCTCTGGCTGACAAAAGCCTAAGCTTAAAGTCACAGGAATTCTCATTGAAACATAGACTACAGACAAGTTAGGAGTTGTAAGCAAAAGTTACTTACTAGGAGAGCAAAACTAGACAAAAGGAAAAGTACATTTTAATTTTACCAGCAATCAGTGCTAGGGTTCCTACCACAGAGACTGTAACAAGGTCAGGCAAGTAAACCTCATAGAATATGAGCACGCTGGTTGGGGCTGTTAATTTGTCAGACATCCTGTTCACTCTGAGAGATGGCTCTGAAGGAGTTGGATCAGTGTCAAGGACTCTCCATGTGTAAATAAATGGAGACTTGGAGACCAGCCTCCATGAAATTATTTCACCTACTGTTTCATAAAATTTCGGTGAAGAATTTTGACAAAGGGTGCACATCCAAAATGCAATCTTGACTAGTTCTGTCCACAAAAACTGCCTTGCCTGATGAGTACTTCCAGAGTTTCACATTCCATGAATCAAACTTAAGTAGCTGAAGTTAAGGGAAATCTGGATAGATTTGTATTTGCATTTAGAACAGTGAGTTAGAATGAATCAGCAAGTAACAAAGCAAACATTTGGCATCAGTTGAGTATAACTTGGAGGATATCATGAAGTCGTAAAATGCTCTGACCAATCCACATCGAGTACTGAATTCAATTTTTACCACCATGATATAAGTGAAACTTTGAACCCCTGAAAGTGATAATGGAAGAGAGCTACATGGCCAATTACCTGTGTTAGAGATAGAATTAGGAACAAGACTGGAGAAGCTTGTATCTTAAGCACTTAAGGAAGTAATGAGGAAGAGTCTTTGTATATGTATTAAGTAGTACAGTACTTTATTATCTGGAACAAATTATATCACTTCATTGTTTTCCCATCCCTATAATTTGCCAGATAACCTTGATTAATACAGTAACCTTTTATCTGGCAAAGGAAGGAGCAGGAGCTAGTGGGTCTTCCACATATAAACCTATGTTATATGCTATAATTTGTGCAGCATAAGTGCAGTCTACTATTCCCTTCGAGAGACCAGCTCCCTCCCAAATGGAAACTAGTTCTTATAGAATTACTTCTCTTTTCTTTCTTCATTCATTCATGGGATGAGGGGCGTCGCTGGGTAGGCAACATTTATTGCCCATCCCTAATTGCCCTGAGAGCAGTTAAGATTCAATCACATTCCTGTGGGTCTGGGAGTCACATGTAGGCCAGACCAGGTAAGGATGGCAGTTTCCTTCCCTAAAAGGACATTAGTGAACCAGATGGGTCTTTCAGACAATCGACAATGGATTCATGGTCATCGTTAGATTCTTAATTCCAGATATTTATGGCATTCAAATTCCACCATCTGCCATGGCAGGATTCGAACCCAGGTCCCCAGAACGTTACCTCGGTGTCTGGATTAACAGTCCAGCATTAATATCACTAGGCCATCACCTCCCTTGTGATATGCCACTAGGTCTGGTGGGACTCAAACCCAGACCCCTTCTGGCCCATTTATTGGGTGACTACCACTGTGTGTCACAAGGTTCCTGAATAATTCTCTCTGTAGTCACACGGTTAAAACCACAAATTCGAAACAGCATCCGTAGCATTTGAAATTGCATGGGAGATTCTCATGGATTTCAAATCCATCATTTTATCCATTCAATCTTGACAACAGACAAATTATTTTTAATCAGTCTCTTCAGACATGATATCACACCTCCATGACAGATGGGACATAAGCCCAGACATTCTGGCCCAGAGGTAGAGCCAAAACCATGATGTCAACAGATCCTAAACTGGTTCTTTATGCTCTTCATCACACCTAGAGCAGGCACCTAACACATTCAATTGACATAGCATTTGCAACATTAACAACTTTGAGTGCACTCAATTGGGCAACTGCCCACATACTTTGCTGATGGAGCCAAGTTTGCAATAAAAGCATGAGATTCTGCATCCATAGCAAATAGTGTTCAATAAATCCAGAGCACACCTCAGTAGTGCTAACAAATCAAACTCCTTCAGGTTCAGGCACTCTTTTGAAGTATCAAGATCCTTCTGCTATGCCTGAATAACATGCCTCAGCTCCAAC
>NW_025981980.1:0-5148 GCF_021869965.1 Rhincodon typus | reverse complement strand
CCTTCTTCAGAAGGGTCTAGGCCCGAAACGTCAGCCTTTCTGCTCCTATGATGCTGCTTGGCCTGCTGTGTTCATCCAGCCCTGCACCTTGTTATCTCTTATATCAAAATGCAATCTGAGTTCATGTAGTTTGCTGTAATATTCGAATTTTAATATTAGAGTTAATTAGAGGCTAAATGTTTTATGTACCAGGATTTCAATGATGGAACAAAGAAATTTTAACTGGTTTATATGGAAGATTGATGTGGTATTTCTTCTTTCAATTTAAATGGAAAAATAGAATGATTACAATACAAAAGGAGGCTGTTTGGCCTATCGCGTTTGTACCTGCTGTCTATAAGAACATGTCATGTGATGCCACTCCCCTGCCCTTTCCCCATCAACCTGCTCATTTCTCTTCTTTAGATGTTGATCTAATTCTTAAGTGCAAATACTAAGTAAGTAAGGAACAGAGGGAAAATATAATTTTGCTGTAGGGTGATTGCATTGACGGAGTGACGGTTCTTTTTTAAGGAAGGCCTAAAACACCCCCGAAACCCCCATTTCTGAAGAAGGGTCCCAACCCAAAACATTAACTTTCCTGCTCCTCTGATGCTGCCTGGCCTGCTGTGTTCCTCCAGCTCCACACTGTGTTGTCCCCAAAAGGTTTGCATTGCATCCGTGGCGAGTTTTGAGCTTGTACATTGTGCAATGTCCTGCCTGTAAAAATCATGGAGACACCCAAGTAAACACAACAAAAAAGAACGAATGGGACAGAATGATTTCACTGGCAGTACTGGCAGGGTAACTGCGCTTACATATTTTGCACATCATTACTGAGAGAGTTTTCAGGGTGTCAGCAGACATTATGTTTCAGGTAGAATAAGTTCTAGGAAAATCAATATTTGATTTGCAAAAGAATTAGGTAAATTGGTAAAGTGTGTCACTATCAATGGACGCCATAATATGGAGGTGCCAATGTTGAACTGGGGTGGACAAAATCAGAAGTCACATGACACTAGGTTGTGGTCCAACAGATTTATTTGAAATCACAAGCTTTTTGAGCACTGCTCCTTCATCAGGTTAATGCGTCATCATCACTTCACCTGATGAAGGAGCAGCGCTCTGAAGGCTTGTGATTTCAAATAAATCTGTTGGACCATAACCTGGTGTCATGTGACTTCTGACTATTAATGGGATAAGGATGGCTTAATAATTTCAGTGTAATTAAGCATTTCTGGAAAGACAAAGAGATATAATTCAAAGGGGATCTTTGTGGATGACTAGGGAAGTTCACATTCAATAAATCAGATTTGCATAGTAGGTATTGTTTGATGGGATATGAATTTGCTTCCATTTATGGTCAGGAAGTGAGTTAGTTCAATTGGTTTCTTTAGACAGGTCAAGGTTGGTCTGTAGATCTTCATGTCTGTTCACCAGGAAATCATAGCCACCTGCATACTAAGGATCAATTGTGTTTGTGGATTGGATTGCACTTAGAGACCATAGACTTGGTGATCCGTAGATTTGGTGATCCAGCACAATCACATACTAACCAACAGCCTGACTAATGGCTGACTGATGATGTGGAATGTGATGTTTCAAAAGCCGTTTCTCTCTGTCTTTTCCTTTCCCCTTTCCGACTCTTTCACTTTCACTAGCTTAAACCCTATCTCTGACAGCCTTTCGCTTTCTCTTTCTTGTTCTCTCCCTCTCTTTACCATGGGACTCCATAGCAACGATCTTTGTTCTCAGGGAATGTGAAGAACAAGAATGAGCAAATAATTGGCTATCCTTCATAGGAGGGGAAAGACAATCAAGATCAATTTGGCTCTAAACTAGCTTAAGAATGTTACCTCTGTTGATGGAATACTGGAACAGAATTATTCTCTATTTCAGTAATTTAATATCTCACTAATAGTTGCTGAGCCTGTCTCGTCTATAAATGGGAGTTGGATTATTTTCATTCGATTCGATGTACCTCAGAAGCCCCAAATTATGGTTGTTCCACCTGACATTTAGCACTAGCAATATTCTGAAAAGTTATGTCATCTGAGATGGCTAAACTTGGGATGTGTAAATCTTGACTTTTGCCAGCTAATTTCTATGTCCTCATCGGCAGAGTGTCCTTTCTGGAAGAGAATGCAGATATGCCAACTCAATATCAAATGATCAGAAACCCAATTTTTATTGATTTTTCTGTAGGCATGTTCAGAAATGAATATATTTCATGAATATTTTATATCTGCTGACCAAATACACCGGTGTACAGATTCACTGAATAGTGGTTTTGCTTTCAATGAATAGTTATCAACTTATTTTAAATATACAGATTGGATTTCCCTTTAATAGGAAACCATTTGCAGATAAAATAGAACCTTCACTTACCATTTCTACTTATGTTTCTTTACGATGAGGAATCCAGCCAGGATCAAGCAATATAATATCTTAGAATTGATCTTCCTCATGGTAAATGTACACTGAATAGAAAATGCCTGTTACAAACTTTTCTAATTCTGGAAATAGCTACATATTTATCTTCAATCCAGTTTGAACATTTTTACAAGTGATTGCAAGCCAACAATGATGTTAAGGAAGAAAGAAAAAATACTAGGATGTTAAACGAGAAACAAAAAATAAATATGCAAATTTTTGTGAACTCTTAACCCTACAGTTTTAGTTTAGGATTGTTGCCCTTTGAAAGAATGTTTATCCTCCATCTGCACAGTACGTTGAACCCAGCAGCTACACACTACTTTTACATTGTCTGACATCGATGATCTCTGAGTCAGTGTTTGCCTTGCAGTGATTTATTGGTTTTGTATTTTTGTAGCATTGAAGTAAAAGCTCCATAGTACTGCAACCAACTTTAATACAAAAGAAAGCTTGCAAGGCAATATATGTTTGAAGTGATTTCACAAGTTTCAGGACTCATCAATTTACTATGTATAATTGAAGAGATCTTGCCAACCTTAAATAGATTCATTTTTCCACATATGTTTTGACCTCTTTTTAAATGAAGAGCTGCTTATAAATCTACCACAGTTGTTCCTTTTACCTTGAAATATCGCACAGATGCATTAATATGCAAACAAATGAAGAGATCATTTGTTTTGAAGGATTTATGAAAGGTCAACCTTTTTTGAATTCAAGTGGACTTTAAAATGACTGTATTCTATAATGATATCAGAGCATTTCTGTGGTGCAACATGTAATTATTTGGCAGTTCCATCTGTCAAAAAGATCCTGCCACAAGACTAAATTGTAGAATGGATTAGGTATTGGGCTGAAATCTTAGCATTAGCACTTGGCTTAGAATTCAGTTTGGCATCCATTGTACATTATATGGAACCAACCACAAGCTGTTAATAGCTGAGCTAAAGTGCTGTCACCAATCTTCCTTTCTGGATATTTTTAATCAACCTGTTCAGACATGTTATGATACATATCTGGGTCAAGTTGAACTTAAACATGTGCCTTCTGGCCCAAATGCAGATACACTGCCACTGCACTACAAGACCTCCATCCTCCTTTCTATACTGGGTTTAAGGGCTTGTTTGGTTAACAGTGCTAGAAGATAAACCACAAATGAGTTGTAACAACAAGAAGCACTTATCTTAGAACAAGATTTTGTTTAATACGTAATAACATGGCCACAAGTTACATTGGCTACTTAAACGTAATTCCTAAGATCATGAAGAGCCAAGGCCAACACATCTGATCCCATAGGGATCTTGAAAAAGATTTAGCTTTTCTCCACCAAGATTGTAGGACATGATCGCATTGAGTTGAGTCCAATATTGTTTACAGCATTAATCCTTTCAGAACCATTGTCTTATATATAATGTCCTACCCAAATACTTCTCTACAGTCGACATGTATACATTCAGAGATATAAGAAATTTTACATTTACCACTACCACAGGCCACAGCTGGGGGCACTGTGTGCAATTCTGGTTATGCCACTGTGGAAAGGATGTGATTGCAGTAGAAGGGGTGCAGCGGAGATTCACCAGGATGTTACTTGGCTGGAGCGTTTCAGCTATGAAGAGAGATTAGATAGGCTGGGGTTGTTTTCTTTAGTGCAGAGAAGGCCAAGGAGGACCTTAGTGTACAAAATGTGCAAAGTTCTGAGAGGCACAAACAGGGTAAAAAAGGAGAAAAATTTCCCCTTCTTACAGATGTCAATAATGAGGGAGCACTGTTTCAACATAAGGAGCTGGAGGTTTAGAGGGGATTTTTTACACCTAGAGGATGGTGGATATCTGGAAATCTCTGTCTAACAAGGGTGGTAGAGACAGGAACCCTCAAGACATTTAAGTATTTAGATGAGCACTAAAATGTCATATCATGCAAGGTTATGGGCCAGTTGCTAGAAACAGGAGTAGAATAGATAGATGCTAAATGGCCAATACAGGCACAATGGACTGAAGGGCCTATTTCCAAGCTGTAAAAACTTTATGACTCTTTGGCTTACTGATAATTCTTTTTTAAAAGACCGAGGATTTGAATATTCCTCTTGAAATTGTGTTGGCTCATCAGCTAACAAAGTTAAATCTGCTATATCAATTTGTTCACTATACTGTTTGCTTTCTGAACAACTTCATTTAAAGATTTGTCACTGAACTCCAGTAGAATACACTGCTTACTCTTGTTCTGTGTATTTGCCTCTTCTGCCAAATTTTTGTTGACTTTTGTCTTCTGAATCTTCTTCGATGATAGAAAAACATTTCCGCCACTCAGATTTCCTTCCTATGGACAGTAAGAAACAATTCTGTTATGCCAACATAAATTTTTTGCATTCTGCTGTGAGTCTCGGAAATCCAATGAAATATTCTATTTGTAGTCCCTTTTCTTTGAACAGTTCACCTCTCGACCAGTTCTTCTCTTGTACAAACCTGGGAAATAAGTTAAACTGAGAAGTATGCCCACGGTTATACCACAAACAAGTGACATGAGAATTTTTGGTAGAATATGAGGAGTCTAAAGTTTGTCTAGAACTTAATTTGTGATTAAACAGTCTCAGGACCCACATCTAAGATGTTTCAGAGATAGTAGGAACTGCAGATGCTGGAGAATCTGGGATAACAAGGTGTAGAGCTGGATGAACACAGCAGGCCAAGCAGCATCAGAGGAGCAGGAAGGCTGACGTTTCGGGCCGAGACCCTT
>NW_025981979.1:0-5149 GCF_021869965.1 Rhincodon typus | reverse complement strand
TGACATGTTGATTTCTTTGAGATAAGCACGTCAGAAGATCAAAATCTCAACTTCACCAAATGACTCAACTTTTGATGTTGTTTTGACTAACATGCATATTTGAGGGAGTTAAGCACTTCTGAAGGCAAAAATCTCACCTTCAAAAAATGACTTAATTTTTGATGATGTTTGGATTAAAATTCTTATTTCAGCGGAGTTAAGCACTTCAGTAGACATAAATCTTAGCTTCACCAAATGACTCAATTTTTGATGTTGTTTTGACAAACGTACTTATTTCAGTTGGATAAGCGTATCCGAAGACCAAAATCGCAACTTCATCAAAACACTCAACTTTTGATGCTGGTATGACGAAAATGCTTATTTCACTGAGATAAGCACTTCAGAAGTCAAAAGTCTCAACTTCACCAAATGACTTCATTTTTTATTCTCTTTTGACTGACATTCTTATTTCACTCAGATAAGCACTTCAGAAGACCAAAATCTGAACTTCAACAAATGACTCATTTTTCGATGTTGGTTGGACGAACATGCATATTTGAGTGAGATAACAACTTCTGAAGGCAAAAATCTCAACTTCACCAAAATACTTAATTTTTGATGATATTTTGACTGACATTCTTATTTCAGTGAGATAAGCCCTTCAGAAAATCAAAATCTAAACTTCAGCAAATGACCCAAGTTATGATGATTGTTTGACTAACATGCTTAGTTTCAGCAATTTACGCATTTCAGAAGGCTAAAATCGCAACTTCACCAAATGACTCAACTTTTGATGTCGTTTTGACTAACGTGCATAAGTGAGTGAGATAAGCACTTCCGAAAACAAAAATCCCACCTTCGCAAAATGACTTAGTCATTTGAAGTTCATATTTTAGTCTTCTCAATTGCTTAACTCACTGAAATAAACATTTTAGTCTCACCAGCATCAAAAATCAAGTCATTTGATGAAGTTGAGATTCTTGACTTCTGAAGTGCTCATCTCACTGAAATAAGCATTTTTTGTAAAACCAGCATCAAAATTATGTCGTTTGGTGAAGTTGAGATTTTAGTCTTCTGATATGTTTATCTCGCTGAAATAATCACGTCAGTCAAAACAACATCAAAAGTTGAGTCATTTGGTGAAGTTGAGATTTTTGACTTCTGAAATGCTGATCTCAATCAAATAAGCATGTAAGTCAAACCATCATCAAAATTAGAATCATTTGGTGAAGATGAGATTTTGATCTTCTGAAGTGCTTACCTCATTAAATAAGCATGTCATTCAAACCAATATCAAAAACTAACATTTTTGGTGAAGTGAGATATTGGTCTTCTGAAGTGTTTGTCTGAGTTAAATAAGCATGTTAGTCAATACTGCATGAAAAATTAAGTCAGATGGTGAAGCTGAGATTTTTGATTTCTGAAATGGTTATCTCACTGAAATAAGCATTTTCATCCAACCAGCGTCCAAAGTTAGGTCCTTTGGTGAAGTTGAGATTTTTGATTTCGGAAGTGCTTATCTCACTACAATAATCATGTTCGTTCAACCAACATCAAAACTTGAGTCAGTTGGTGAATTTCAGATTTTGGTCTTCTGAAGTGCTTATCTGAGTGAAATAAGCATGTTAGTCAAAACAGCATCCACATTGAAGTCATTTGTTGAAGTTGAGATTTTTGACTTCTGAAGTGCTTACCTCACTGAATGAACCATTTTAGTCAAATCAGCATCAAAAGTTAGGTCCTTTGCTGAAATTGAGATTTTGTTCTTCTGATATGCTTATCTCGCTGAAATAAGCACGTTAGTCAAAACAACATCAAAAGTGAGTCATTTGGTTAAGTTGAGATTTTGATCTTCTGAAGTGCTTAACTTGCTGAAATAAGCATGTTATTCAAACGAACGTAAAAAATTGTGTCATTTGGTGAAGTTCAGATTTTTGGATTCTGAGGTGCTTAACTCGCTGAAATAAGCATTTTAATTTAACCAGCATCAAAAGTTAGGTCATCTGGTGAAGGTGAGATTTTAGTCTTCTAATATGCTTGTCTCGCTGAAATAAGCACGTTAGTCAAAACAACTTCAAATGTTGAGTCATTTGGTGAAGATGAGATTTCTGATTTCTGAAGTGCTTATCTCACTGAAATAAGCATGTTAGTCAGACCAACATCAAAACTTCAGACATTCGGTGAGGTTCAGATTTTGGTCTACTGAATATCTTAATTCGCTCAAAACAGCATTTTATCCCAACCAGCATCAAATGTTGTGTCATTCGGTGAAGTTGAGATTTTAGACTTCTGAAGTGCTAAATTCGCTGAAATAAGCATGTTCGCCCAACCAACATCACAACTTGAGTCATTTGTTGAAGTTCAGATTTTGGTCTTCTGAAGTGCTTATCTGAGTGTTATAAGCATGTCAGTAAAAACAGCATAAAAAATTAAGTCATTTAGTGAAGTTGAGAGTTTTGACTTCTGAAGTGCTTTTCTCACTGAAATAAGCATTTTAGTTATAAAGCATCAAAAGTTGTGTCATTCGATGAAGTTGCCATTTTCGCCTTCTGAAGTGCTTAACCAGCTGAAATAATCATGTTAGGCAAAAGAACATCAAAAGTTGAGTCATTTGGTGAAGTTGAGATTTTGACCTTCTGAAGTGCTTATCTCGTTGAAATAAGCATGTCATTCAAACCAACATCAAAAACTAAGACAACAAGGTGCAGGGCTGGATGAACACAGCAGGCCAAGCAGCATCATAGGAGCAGAGAGGCTGACGTTTCGGGCCTAGACCCTTCATCAGAAAACGGGGAGGGGAAGGGGGTTCTGAAATAAATCGGGAGAGAGTGGGAGGCGAATAGAAGATGGATAGAGATGATAGGTGGAGAGGAAACAAACAGGTCGAAGAGGCGGGGATGGGGCCAGTAAAGGTGAGTGTAGGTGGGGAGTTAGGAAGGGGATAGGTCAGTCCAGGGAGGACGGACAGGTCAAGGGGGCGGGATGAGGTTGGTCGGTAGGAGATGGAGGTGCGGCTTGAGGTGGGAGGAGGGGATAGGTGGGAGGAAGAACCGGTTAGGGAAGCAAGGACGAGCTGGACTGGTTTTGGGATGCGGTAGGAGGAGGGGAGATTCTGAAGCTTGTGAAATCCACATTGATACCATTGGACTGCAGGGTTCCCAAGCAGAATATGAGTTGCTGTTCCTGCAACCTTCGGGTGGCATCGTTGTGGCACTGCAGGAGGCCCAGGATGGACATCATCTGAGGAATGGGAGGGGGAGTTGAAATGGTTCGGAACTGGGAGGTGCAGTTGTTTATTGCGAACCGAGCGTAGGTGTTCTGCAAAGCGATCCCCAAGCCTCCGCTTGGTTTCCCCGATGTCGAGGAAGCCACTCCGGGTACAGCGGATGCAGTATACCACATTGGCAGATGTGCAGGTGAACATCTGCTTGATGTGGAAAGTCTTCTTGGGGCCTGGGAGGGGGGTGAGGGAGGAGGTATGGGGGCAGGTGTCGCACTTCCTGCGGTTGCAGGGAAAAGTGCCGGGTGTGGTGGAGCTGGTGGGGAGTGTGGAGCGGACAAGGGAGTCACGGAGTGAGTTGTCCCTCCGGAAAGCTGATAAGGGTGAGGAGGGAAAGATGTCTTTGGTGGTGGGGTCGGATTGCAGATGGCGGAAGTGTCGGAGGATGATGCGTTGGATCCGGAGGTTGGTGGGGTGGTACGTGAGGACGAGGGGGATTCCTGTTTGGCTCTTATTGCGTGGACGGGGTGTGAGGGATGAGTTGCGGGAGATGTGGGAGACATGGTTGAGGGCGTACTCGACCACCGAGGGGGGGAAGTTACGGTCCTTGAAAAACGAGGACAACTGAGATGTACGGGAATGGAATGCCTCATCCTGGGAGCAGATGCGGCGGAGGCGAACGAATTGGGAATAGGGGATAACATTTTTGCAGGAAGGTGGGTGGAAGGAGGAGTATTCTAGGTAGCTGTGGGAGTCGGTGGGCTTGAAATGAATATCGGTTTCTCGGTGGTTGCCCGATATGGAGACAGAGAGGTCCAGGAAGGGGAGAGAGGTGTTCGAGATGGTCCAGGTCAACTTAAGGTTGGGGTGGACGGTGTTCGTGAAGTGGATGAACTGTTCGAGCTCCTCGTGGGAGCATGAGGCGGCGCCGATACAGTCATCAATGTAACGGAGGAAGAGGTGGGGTTTCGGGCCGGTGCAGGTACGGAAGAGGGATTGTTCCACGTAACCAACAAAGAGGCAGGCGTAGCTTGGGCCCATGCGGGTACCCATGGCTATCCCCTTCGTCTGTAGGAAGTGGGAGGAATTGAAAGAGAAGTTGTTGAGTGTGAGGACGAGTTCGACTAAGCGGATGAGGGTATCAGTGGAGGGGGACTGGTCGGGCCTGCGGGACAGGAAGAAGCGGAGGGCCTTAAGGCCATCTGCATGGGGAATGCAGGTGTAGAGGGACTGGACGTCCCTGGTAAAGATAAGGTGTTGGGGACCGGGGAATTGGAAGTACTGGAGGAGGTGGAGGGTGTGGGTGTTTTCACGGACATAGGTAGGGAGTTCCTGGACCAAGGGGGAGAAAATGGAGTCGAGATAGTTGGAGATCAGTTCGGTGGGGCAGGAGCAGGCGGAGACAATGGGTTGACCAGGGCATTCAGGTTTGTGGATTTTGGGAAGGAGATAAAAGCAGGCAGTGCGGGGTTGGGGAATGATGAGGTTGGAGGCCGTGGGTGGGAGGTCACCTGAGGTGATGAGGTTGTGGATGGTTTGGGAGATGATGGTTTGGTGCTCAGGGGTGGGGTCATGATCAAGGGGGCGGTAGGAGGAGGTGTCGGTGAGTTGGCGTCTGGCCTTGGCGATGTAGAGGTCAGTGAGCCATACTACAACTGCGCCTCCCTTGTCCGCGCGTTTTATGGTGAGGTTGGGATTGGAGCAGAGGGCTGCACGTTCTGCAAGGGAGAGGTTGGAGTGGGTGAGAGGGGTGGAGAGGTTGAGGCGATTGATGTCTCGACGGCAGTTGGAGATGAAGAGGTCGAGGGAGGGTAGGAGGCCTTGGGGTGGTGTCCAGGAGGAAGGGGTGTGTTGGAAGCGGGAGAAAGGGTCAGTCGAGGGAGGGTTAGGTTCACGGTTAAACAAGTAAGCGTGGAGGCGGAGGCGGCGGAAAAACTGCTCTATCTCCAA
>NW_025981978.1:0-5149 GCF_021869965.1 Rhincodon typus | reverse complement strand
TACATATATAAAGAGTAAAAGGGTAGCCAGGCAGAGGGTTGGCCCACTCCAGGGCAGGGAAGGGAATTTATGTGTGGAGCCAGCGGAAATGGGCGAGGTATTAAGTGAGTACTTTGTATCAGTATTCACCATAGAGAAGGGCTTGGTGGATGATGAGTCTGGGGAAGGGTGTGTAGATAGTTTGGGTCATGTTGAGATCAAAAGGGAGGAGGTATTGGGGGTCTTGAAAAACATTTAAGGTAGACAAGTCCCCAGGGCCTGATGGGATATACCCCAGAACAGAGTTAAGGGAGAAAATTGCTGGGGCCTTGAGGGAAATCTTTGTATCCTCACTGGTGACAAGGGAGGTCCCAGAGGATTGGAGAATAGCCAATGTTGTTCTTTTGCTTAAGAAAGGTGGCAAGGATAATCCAGCTAATTGCAGGCCGGTGAGCCTTATGTCATTTACTCCCACCTGGAAATCAATGGGTGTATTAGTGAGAGGCAACATGGTTATGTGAAGGGGAGGTCGTGTTTCACTAAATTGGTTGAGTATTTTGAGGAAGTGATGAAGATGATTGAGGGTAGGGCAGTGGATGTTGTCTACATGGACTTCAGTAAGGCCTTTGACAAGGTCCCTCATGGCAGGTTGATACAGAAGATAAATCACACGGGGTCAGAGGTGAGCGTGCAAGATGGATTAAAAAAACTGGCTCAGTCATAGAAGACAGAGGGTAGCAGGGGAAGGGTGCATTTCTGAATGGAGGGCTGTGACTAGTGGCATTCCTCAGGGATCAGTATTGGGACCTTTGCTTTTTGTAATATATATAAATAATTTGGAGGAGAATGTAACTGGTCTGATTAGTAAGTTTGCCGATGACACAAAGGTTGGTGGAATTGCGGATAGCAATGAGGACTGTCAAAGGATACAGCAGGATATAGATTGGTTCGTGACTTGGGCAGAGAGATGGCAGATGGAGTTTAATCCGGAAAAAATGTGAAGTAATGCATTTTGGAAGGTCTAATCCAGATGGAAAATATACAGTAAATGGCAGAACCCTTAAGTGTACTGAAAGGCAGAGGGATCTGAGTGTACAGGTACACAGGTCACTGAAAGTGGCAACGCAAGTGGAAAAGGTAGCCAACGAGGCATATGGCATGCTTGCCTTCATCGACCGGGGCATTGATTTTAAAAATTGGCAGGTAATGTTGCAGCTTTATAGAACCTTAGTTAGGCCGCATTTGGAATATTGTGTTCAATTCTGGTCGCAACACTTTTGAAGCATGTAGTGGCTTTGGAGAGGGTACAGAAAAGATTTACCAGGTATGGAGGGCATTAACTATGAGGAGAGGTTGGAGAAACTTGGGTTGTTCTCACTAGAATGATGGAGGTTGAGGGGGGAACCTGATAGAGGTTTACAAGATTATGAAGGGCACGGACAGAGTGGACAGTCAAAAGTTTTTTCCCAGGGTGGAAGAGTCCGTTACCAGGGGCCATGGGTTTAAGGCGCGAGGGGCAAGGTTTAAAGGTGATGTACGAGGTAAGTTTTTTTTTAACGCAGAGGGTGGTGGGTGCCTGGAACTCGCTGCCGGGGGAGGTAGTGGAAGCAGATACTATAGTGACTTTTAGGATGGGAATAGAGGGATAACGGTCCCCGGAAGGGTAGGGGGTTTTAGTTGTGATGGGCAGCATATCGGTACAGGCTTGGAGGGCCGAAGGGCCTGTTCCTGTGCTGTAATTTTCTTTGTTCTATTTGTGAGATGTCTCTTGCTAGTAAAGCCCACGTTTATTATCGATCCTGCTGCCCATTAGAAGGTGTTGGTGACTTGGCCATTTCAGAGGGCAGTTTAACACATTGTGGGTCTAGAGTTAGATATAAGCTGGACGGAATAAGAACAGCAGAAGGGCATTAATGAGGGAGATGGGTTTTTCTGATCAATTGAGTTTCACAGTTGCCATTATTGATTTATAGCTTTTTAAATCCAGATTTGTTGGTTTGATTTGATTTTATTATTGTCACGTACCAAAATACAGTGAAAAGTATTAATTTGCATGCCAACTGACAAATCATATCTTACGTAACTTTATCAGGGTAATAGAGCAGAATGCAGAATATAGTGTTACAGCTACAGAGAAGGTGCAGAGAAAGATTAATACATGAGAGGTCTGTTCATAAGTCTGATAACAGCAGGGAAGAAGCTGCTCTTAAATCTTTTGGTACGCATTTTCAAAATTTGTATCTTTTGCTTGATGGAAGAGAGTATAACTGGGTTGGAAGGGGTCATTGATTATGTTGGCTGCTTTCCGAAGACAGTGGGAAGTGTCGACAGAGTCAATGGAAGGAAGGCTGGTTTTTGTGATGGACTGGGCTGCATTGACAACTCTAATTTCTTGTGGTCTTGGACAGAGAACCGATAGAGGCACCATAGAAAGCATTCTATAAAAATTGCTGTGTGATTGTGGACGTGCTGAATTTCTTTAGCCTTCTGGGGAAGTAGAAGCATTGGTTTGCTTTCTTGACTGTAGCGTCAATGTGGATGGACCAGGCTAGATTATTGGTGATATTTACTCCCAGGAACTTGAAGCTCTCAATTGCCTCCACCTCAGCACCATTGATACAGACAGGAGGTGTGTCCTCCACTCTGCTTCCTGAAGTCGATGACCA
The DNA here is from genome assembly GCF_021869965.1 of Rhincodon typus. NCBI lineage: Eukaryota > Metazoa > Chordata > Chondrichthyes > Orectolobiformes > Rhincodontidae > Rhincodon > Rhincodon typus. Next base: position 2,504 of record NW_025981978.1, on the reverse strand, counting down.
GCTCCTTCATTTTGATGGCATTGAGGGAGAGATTGTTGTCTTTCCTGTACTTTGTCTCGTTGTTGCTTGAGATCTGACCCACTATGGGTGGTGTCATCAGGAAATGTTATATGGAGTTACAGCTGAATTTGACCACACTGTTGTGAGTGAATAAGGAGTATACTAAGGGTCCAAGTATGTGGCCCTGCCTGTTGAAGATTATTGTGGAAGTGGTGTTGTTGCCTATCCTTACCAATTGTGGTGTACGAGTCAGGAAGTTGAGGATCCATTTGCAGAAGGGGGAAGCAAAGTCCTAGGTTTGAGTTTGGAAATGAGTTTTGTTGGAATTATGGTGTTGAAATTGGAGCTAAAGTCAATAAATAGGAATCTGACGTAGGTGTCCTTGGTATGCAGATGTTCTAGGGAGGTGGTGTCTGCTGTGAACCTGTTGTGGTGGTGGGCGAACTGTAAGTGGATCAAGGCAATCTGGGAGGCTGGAGTTGGTGTATGGTATTACCGACCTCTCAAAGCACTTCATAATGATGGACATCAGAGCCACTGGGCAGTATTGCCTGATTGTTCTTTGGCACTGAGATGATGGTGGTCTTCTTGAAGCAGGTGGGAACCTCACATCAGAGTAAGGAAAAGTTAAAGATGTCTGCAAATACTCCCACCAGCTGGACTGCACAGGATCCGAGTGCACAGCTGAGGACTCTATCCAGGCCAGTCTCTTTCTGTGGGTTCACCCTGAAGAAGGCCAATCTAACATCTGCGGCAGTGACTGTGGGTACAGGTGCACCTGAGGCTGTTGGACCAGGTGACATCATTTCATTGACCTTCTGTTCAAAATGAGCATAGAATGCATTGAGCTCACTGCCGTCATATCATGTAAGCCTTGCCACAGTCGATGTGTGTTTGTGTCGTTAGTCTGGTATTGTTTCTTGGCATCCCTGATGGCTTTGCGAAGATCATACCTAGATTTCCTGCATAGGCCAGGGTCACCCGATTTAAGTGGCTTGGACCTGAACTTCAGTAGGGAGTGGATCTTCCGATTTGTTCCTGGTTTCCAGTTGGGAAAATCTCGGATTAACTTCATTGGCATGCAGTCCTCAACACACTGCTGAAGTCTGTAATAGTGGTGCCATACTCATTTAGGTTGGCCACTGAGTTCTTGAATATGGACCAGTCCACTGACTCCAAGCAATCACATAGGAGCTCATCCATTGCCTCAGACCAGCCCTGTATGACTTTCTGTACCAGATCCTCATGCTTCAGTTTCTGCTTGTAAACCAGGAGAAGAAGCACAGCTTTATGGTCTGATTTACCAAAATGTGGGTGGGGGATGGAGTCGTCAGCATCTTTAGTCGTGTAACAGTGGTCCAGGGTGTTTAATTCTCTGGTGGCACAAGAGACATGTTGGTGGTAACTTGGTAGCACACATATGTGGTTGGCCTGGTTGAAGTAGCCAGCTACGATGAACAAAGCTTCAGGGTATTTCATCTCAAGGCTGTTTGTAGCAGTGTATATTTCATCAAGTGCACTCTTCACTTCTACATGGGGCAGGATGTAAATTACTGTCAGGATAGTGGAAGTAAACCCCAATGGCAGGTAGTAGGGATGGCACCTCACCATTAGATATTCTCCGTCTGGGGAGCAGTAACTCACCAGTGTCTTCACTTTCAAGTGCCAGGTGGTGTTGATCAGGAGGCAGATCCCTCCCCATTTGCCTTGCCCAAGGATGTCATGTGGTCCATCGAATGGATTGGGAAGCCCTTGGGTTGTAAGGCACAGTCAGGTAAAACAGGAGTGAGCCATGTCTCTGTAAAACAGCACACAATTCCCTTTGGTAGGTGAGTCTGGCTTTAAGTTTGTCCAGCTTGTTTTCAATGGCTTGGACATTTGCCAGGAGTATGCTGGGGAAGGGGGACTTGAAACAGCATTGTTTCGGTTTCACCTGTATGCCAGCGCGTCTCCCACATTTCCTGGGTAAGTGGCCGCTTCTGGTCAGGCCTGGGAGTTGATGTGGATCATCTGCCATGTGGAAGGTGAGTGGGTGTATCTGTTGGGGTCCTAGCCACTGATCGCAGCCTTGGGCACTCAGGGTCTTTTTCTCAGTCTGGTCAGGCCTCAGTGCCAGGACTCCACGAGGTTGGGTAGGGTGTTGGGACCATGTCAGGTTCACTTCGTGGAGTTGAGTTGCCGATCAATGTCTGGGTCAGGCCTTCGAGAAGCTGGTAAGTTTCAGGTCATTTTGCACTTTTGTTTAATTATCTAAATTTGAAGTCCCCAACTGCTTTTTTAAAAAAAAAGTTGCCATAGTCTTATCAAACCATGGGGCTGCTCTCGGCAGAGATGACTGGGTGTGGTTTAATGTGAGGGTCACCATGCCTCAGGTGAAGGGAGAAGTTGAGAAAGGTGGCCTTCGTGGGAACCTCTGCTAATACAGGAATTGAACATCACTGCATACCAGATATCCAGCCAACTGGGCTAATCGACTACAAAAACAGAAATTGCTGGAAAAGCTC
>NW_025981977.1:0-5149 GCF_021869965.1 Rhincodon typus | reverse complement strand
TGGGAGGGGGAGTTGAAATGGTTCGCGACTGGGAGGTGCAGTTGTTTATTGCGAACCGAGCGTAGGTGTTCTGCAAAGTGGTCCCCGAGTCTCCGCTTGGTTTCCCCGATGTAGAGGAAGCTCAAGTTTCAAAATCTCCCCTCCCCCTACCGCATCCCAAAACCAGTCCAGCTCGTCCCTGCCTCCCTAACCTGTTCTTCCTCCCACCTATCCCCTCCTCCCACCTCAAGCCGCACCTCCATCTCCTACCGACCAACCTCAGCCCGCCCCCTTGACCTGTCCGTCCTCCCTGGACTGACCTATCCCCTTCCTAACTCCCTCCTACACTCACCTTTACTGGCTCCATCCCCGCCTCTTCGACCGGTTTGTTTCCTCTCCACCTATCCTCTCCTCTATCCCTCTTCTATCCGCCTCCCACTCTCTCCCTATTTATTTCAAAACCACCTTCCCCTCCCCCTTTTCTGATGAAGGGTCTAGGCCCGAAACGTCAGCCTCTCTGATCCTATGATGCTGCTTGGCCTGCTGTGTTCATCCAGCCCTGCACCTTGTTGTCTCGGATTCTCCAGCATCTGCAGTTCCTACTATCTATTTTCTATTAATTTGGTTTCTTCTCTGATTCCACTTAGTTTGTTTAGAGCTTTGTGTCTCAAGCTCTGGCATGGATATGCTTTTGCACACTCACAAGAGGAGACTTCTCTTTAAATGGCCATATTAATTTTAAACCTATAGCAAGGACTAAATAGGCGCCTAATAGGTTTCCAATAGCCACACTATAAAAATAAAGGAGGCCAGAAAAATTTCAAAGTCAATGAGTTAACTAATGAAGAAAGTGATGCAAATAATATATCACCTGAGAAACACCAGTTTGGAGGCTCAATCGGAAAATCTATCCTAATATGTTCAATTTATCCTGTCATGAAATTCATCTTACCCAGTCAATATTGGAAAGAAAATCTCTAGGTATGTATCCAAATTCACAAAAGGAAATCAATCAGAACTCTAGATCTAGCCAATATCCTACATTTCTATTCCTAAACTATAACCTGCTATCTTAAAACAGACAATGTGATCCTATGCAGTATTTGATCATTTTATACCTTGCCTTTTCACTTAACCGCTGATTCTCTTCCCAATTACAAATACGTCTGGCTGTGTTTGAAGAACTGAATTGTTCTAAATATCTCTACCAAATATTTGTTCCATGTATCAAAAAATGCAGCAGGAAAATAAATTCTAACCACCAGTCTGGTTTCAAGCTTATTATTTTAAACTTGTGACTTTAAGCACTATTCTCACTCAGGTAATTTCTTTACCATAAAACATCACTACCAATATGAACAAAAACAAAGTTGCTGGAAATGCTCAGCAGGTCTAGCAGCATCTGTGAAGGAGAAAACAGAATTAATGTTTCGGGTCCGGTGACCCTTCCTCAGAACTGATGGTGGCTGGGAAAACGTCAGTTTATATGCAGAAAATAGGGAGGTGGGTGGGGTAGGGAGTAAACGATAGGATAGAGCCCAAAGAGAGAGAAAGACAGTTGGACAGACAAAGGAGTTGCTAACGATCAGGCTGGGAGGGTGAGTAGTTGTTAATGGGGACTGTTAGTGACTAACAACAGGGGGTGTGTAGTGGCAGGCTATATGGTAACAAGGCCTGGTGCGTGGGGTGTGGGGGCTGGGACATGGGAGAGTTTAGGCCCTAAAATTATTGAATTCAGTATTGAGTCCAGAGGGCTGTAGGGTCCCCAAGCGGAAAATGAGGTGTTATTCCTCCAGCTTGCATTGGGCTTCACTGGAACACTGCAGCAAGGCAGAGATAGAGATGTTGGCCAGGGAGCAGGATGGTGCATTGAAGTGGCAGGCAACAGGTAGCTCAGGGTGTTTTTTGTGAGCAGAATGTAGATGGTCTGCGAAGCAGTCGCCAAGTCTACGCTTCATTTCCCCAATATAGAGGAGACCACGTTGTGAGCAGCGAATGCAGTAGACTAGATTCTGGGAAGTGCAGGTGAAATGTTGCTTCACCTGGAAGGAATGTTTGGACCCTTGGATACTAGGGAGGGAGGAGGTAATTGGGCAGGTTTTGCACCTTCACCGGTTACAGGGGAAGGTGACTTAGGGCTGTGGGGGAGTGTTGGGGGTGAAGGAAATGTGGACTAGGCTGTCCCGGAGGGAACAATCCCTGCAGAAGGTGGATGAGGGAGGGGAGGAGAATAGATGTCTGGTGGTGGCATCTTGCTGGAGGTGGTGGAAATGGCGTCTGATGATCTTCTGGATGTGGACGCTGGTGGGATGGTAGGTGAGGATAAGGAGAACCCTATAGCTGTTGCAGAAAGGAAGAGAAGGGGTGAGGGTGGAAGTGCGGGAGATGGGTCGGACATAGTTAAGGGTCCTGTCGACAACGGAGTTGGGGAACCCTAGGTTGAGGAAGAAAGTGAACATTTCTGAGGCTCCCTTGTCAAAGTTGGCCTCATCTGAACATATGCGACAGAGACAGAGGAACTGAGAGAATGGAATGGAGTCTTTACAAGAAGTGGGGTGTGAGGATGTATAGTCCAGGTAGCTGTGGGAGTCAGTGGGTTTGTAATAGATATTAGTGGCCAGTCTATCCACAGAAATGGAAACAGAAATGTCGGGGAAGGGAAGGGAGGAGTCAGGTGAAAGTGAGGGCAGGGTGGAAATTGGAGGCGAAATTGATGAAGTTTTCCAATTCCAGACAAAAGAGGGAAGCAGCACCGATGATATCATCGATATATTGGAGAAAGAGTTGTGGGTGGGGGCCGGAGTAGGACTGGAACAAGGAATGTTCCACGTACCCCACGAAGAGACAGGCATAACTAGGGCCCATGTGGGTACCCATGGCAACCCTCTTACCTGAAGAAAATGAGAGGAGTTGAAAGAGAAGTTGTTGAGGGTGAGGACAAGCTCAGCCAAGCAGAGGAGGGTGGTGGTGGGTAGGGATAATTCAGATCTTTGCTCCAGGAAGAAGTGGGGAGCCCTAAGACCCTCCTGGTGGGGAATGGACGTGTAAAGGGATTGCACATCCATGGTAAAAAGGAGGTGGCTGGAGCCGGTAAACTGGAAGTTTTGAAACCGCGTAAGGCGTCAGATGAATCATGGATGTATGTGGGTAGGGATTGGACCGGGGTGAGAAGACTGAGTCAAGGTAGGAAGAGATGAGTTCTGTGGGACATGAGCAGGCTGAAACAACGGGTCTACCCGGACAGACCTGTTGGTGGATTTTTGGCAGGAGGTAGAAACGAGCTGTGCGGGGTTGGGGGACTATTAGCTTGGCCAATATGATATGGTTTGAGTGCTTCCCTATATATTGGCCCATGTAACACGTGGACACGACTGGAATCTTGTTGAGATAAATGCCTTGAAGTTTACTAACAAGACTAACTTTGTTTGTCTATATAATAACTCAGACTTACATATGGAGTCACAGAGATCTACAGCATAGAAAAAGGCCCTTTGGCCCATTGCATCCACACCAACTATTTAATTCCATTTTCCAGCACTTGGCCCATGTCTATATGCCTTAGTATTGCAAGTGCATATCTAAATACTTAAATTTTTTGGGGGTTTCTGCTTTTAGCTTTGACAGGCAGTGAATTCCACACTGCCATCACCTTTTGGGTGCAAAGGTTTTTCCTCACATCTCTAAACCTTTTGTCCCTTATCTTCGATCTATGCCCCTAGTCATTGATCCCTCCATCACGGGGAAAGTTTTCTTCCCATCTACATATCCGTGCCCCTTATAATTTTAATACGTCTCAATCATGTCCCCTCTCAATTTCCTCTGCTCTGGTCCAATTTCTCTTCATAACAAATGCTCCAGCCTTGGCAATATCCTGGTAAATCCCTCTGTACCTTCCATAGTCCTATCGCATCCCACTGATGTGGATTCCGATAGTCTGGGTTCTGTGCTTACTTAAGCTTCTGCTCTATAGGGTCATAAAACATGGAAGCAGATATAGGCTATTCAGCCCATTGCTCTGGATTCTGCTCTGCCATTCAATGAGATTATGGCTGATCTGATAACACTTAACTGTATTTTCTTTCTTAATCCCCATAACCTTTGATTCCCTCATTGATTAAAAATCAGTCGATCTCAACCTTAAATGTATTTAATGACCCAGCTTTGACATCTCTGTGGTAAAGAATTCTACAGAATCACTACTTTCTAAGGGAAGAAATTCCTCTTCATCTCTGTTTCAAATGTTAAACCTCTTATTCTGAGATTACTTCATCTGGTCCTGGATTCTCTCACAGGGGGATAAAAACCACCCACATTGTTGTGGTCTGGAACAAGCGAGACAAAGTAAAGATGCCAGTTTTGCTTCCTATAGGGCAATAACAAATCAGATGGCTTCTTGACAATGATCAATAATGTCACTATTGGACAATATTTGTAATCTCAGATTTTTATTGCACTCAAATTTCATTGGCTGCCATGTCTCCAGACCATTAGTTTGGAGTCTATTCTGGATTACTAAAGCATTGATATTATCAAAGCACCATCACTTTCTACCTCATTCAGTACTGAGATTAATTGAGATGTATAGGATTGTCTTGTTCTGAGACTGGATTCCCTGACACTGCCACTCAAGCTATTGAGCCAAGACCACAGGATGCAATTTCCTGTCCTCCCAGCAGTAAAATTTGCAGGAGTTGGTCCATTTAATTGGACAGGAGAGTATGAATTGGTCCACTGCTCTATTCTTTCAGGTAGTTGTAAAAGATCCCTTGGTGTCCTGGTCAATATATATGCCTCAATCAAAATCACAATTTAAAAAATTATCTGGTTGTTATCTCATTGGTTGTCGGACTTAGCTGGGTCAATATCAGTTGTTGTGTTTCACTACGTTATCATAGAGGGCCTCCTCTTCAAAAGCATTTCCCTCTAAACTGTCCGGCTAGGTTCTGCACATTCTAGTTGACATGCCAATGCATTCACCTCCGGTTTTGGAAGTTGCTGCCATGCACAGACACTGGAGGGCCACCACTAAGAAAATAAAATTGGGAGGTGTATTGGTTGCATTATATACACAAATGCTCAGTTGACTAGGTGTAGAGCTGGATGAACACAACAGGCCAAGCAGCATCAGAGGAGCAGGAAGGCTGACGTTTTGGGCCTAGACCCTTCTTTT
>NW_025981976.1:0-5149 GCF_021869965.1 Rhincodon typus | reverse complement strand
TCTGAAGAAGGGTCTCGACCCGAAACGTCAGCTTTCCTGTGCCTCTGATGCTGCTTGGCCTGCTGTGTTCGTCCAGCTCTACACCTTGTTATCTCAGACAGAACAGAGGTACAGGTTCATAGAGAAGGAAGTATTAGCAGTTAGATGGGCATGTGAAAGGTTTGCATACTAGTTCGTGGGACTGAAATTTCAGGTTGAGTGGCCCGTAAACATTTGCAAAGGCTGCTAGGATTGAAAGAAAGTGCAAAATTGTCTCAAAACAATCAAAGATGCTGGCATAGGCTGATGAGATATGAGAATGCCATAATCCATGTTCTGAGGAAGGGTCACTGGAATGGAAACACTAACTCCGATTGCTTTCCACAAATGCTGCCAGGCTTGCTGAGCTATTACAGCAATTTCTGTTTTTGTTTGGAATATTGTAAGCAATTTCGGGCTCCATTTCTAAGGAAGGAGGGGTTTCAGAGGAGGTTTACAAGAATGATTTTGGGGATGAAGGGTTTGTCATTTGAGGAGCAGTTGAGGACTTGGGTTTGTACTCGATGGAGTTTAGAAGGATGAGGGGCTATCTGATTAAAACTTACAGAATAGTGAGAGACCTGGATAGAATGGATGTGGAGAAAATGTTGCTACTAGTAGGAGAAACACAGAGAACTGAGATGAGGTTTCTTCAGGTACAGAGTGGTGAAGCTGTGGAACTCATTCCCACAGAAGGCTGAGGAGACCAAGTCATTGCATGTATTTAAGACAGAGATAAATAGATTTTTGATTAATAAGGGGATCAAGGGTTACAGCGTGAAGGCAGGAGAATGGGATTGAGAAACACATCAGCTATCAGATCGAATGACGGAGGAGACCCGATGGGCCGAATGGCCTAATTCACTCCTTTGACTTAAGGTTTTATGGTTGTACCTGGTTTAGAACACAACCCTGGGTCAAACGTAACGTCTCAAGGTCACAATAAGGTAAAACAAATGGAGTGAGGCCACCGAACAAAGCAACAGAGGCAGTATAACTTTAACACGGGTGAAAACTCTGTCAACCTTAAAGCCAGAGCAGAAAGCTTGATTAAAGGACATGAACTCAGAAGCCATGGTCATCAGAAAAATAGATCAACTGATATCTCATATTGTCAGAATGCCTGAAAGGATATTCAGGAAGAACAGGAAGGAATTGATTTTACTTAGGCCAAGCAAAGTGAACATATATATATATAATATATGTATGTATAGAATCTAGGACAGGCACACCCAAACTATAGCAGATAATACAGAATGATGCAACAATTCTCAGAAACTGTACAACACTATCATCCTAGGTTTGAGCAGAAATAAATGAGATCTGAATGTCAGGAGTCCCAGGTTTGTCGACCTGTGAGCTTCAAACATTGTGTGGGGTCAAAGGCTGGGGATGGTGATAGTGGCAATGATAGTGTTAATGGTAACATTCATGGTAATGATTACAAAGACTATATAAGTAAGTAAAAGTAAAATCCTGGAATGATACAACTGCAAAGAGAAAAACACTGGGGGAGAAAAGCATCATGAGTTTTATAAAATCATGAGGGGTATAAATAGAGTGAATAGACAAATTCTTTTTCCCAGGGTAGGGGAGTCCAAAGATAGACGGCATTGGTTTAAGGTGAGAGCGGTAAGACTTAAAAGGGGCATAACGGGTAACTTTTTCATGTAGAGGGTGGTGCGTGTATGGAATGAGCTGTCAGAGGAAGTGGTGGAGGCTGGTACAATAACGTTTAAAAAGCATCTGAATGGGTATATGAATAGGAAGGGTTTAGAAGGATATGGGCCAAATGCTGGCAAATGGGACTAGATTAATTTAGGCTATCTGGTTGGCAAGGAAGGCTTTGACTGAAGGGTCTTTTTCCACGCTGCACAACTCTATGACTATGTAACTGAGGAAATGAGACTTGCAGAAGTGAAAGAGAAGACAGAAGACTAGCATGTGATGAGAGTGATTCCAGAAACCACACTAGACAGTCGCACTTGATAACATACAGATATAAATAAAAGAGCATTACATTACATCAGGAGTGAAAGAGACTTATTTAGAGATAAGGAGCTAACAGTCTCAGGGACAGTGTATGTGCAGACACCGACAGCCTCGAGATTCTCCAATATTCAGATGTGCAGGAAGAAAATTATTTTAAAGCACAAGATAAAGCAGTTATTCTCTCAGAATTCTGAGAACCTGTGGGGTTTTGGCTAGATAGTTCCTTCTTTAGTGGTTGGCAGTGACTACTGGTACACTCTCGCTGCTGTCCCATTATAAACTGCCTGAATGCCTCTCTCAGCACTTGGTGCTGACTGGGGATTTCACCTCAGTACTTAAGCTCTGTAAAGCCACAGGCTTCCTCCGTCAGAGTACATTGGAGATTTTCTGTCACTGCCATTCATTTTCAGACATGCTGGGCACCTCCCTTTATGTTCAATGTTGAATCCCACTCTCATATAACTCAGTCTCTCATCCTTTGTATCATTCTAGTGAATCTCCTATCAGCCTGTTTGTGTCCTTAACATCCAGTTTTAAGGTGTGGCGTTGAAAATTGGACATTTTACTTCAGCAGGGATCCAACCAAGATTCCATCAATAACAACGAATTGCATTTATGTAGGTCTTTTCTATTTCTTTCCAGGGATATGGGTGTCACTAGCAAGCTCAGCACTTTTTGCTCATCCCTACTTGTCTTTCAGGAGGTCATGCTGAAGCACCTTCTTAAGCTGCTGGAGTCCATCTGGTGTGGCTATTCAACAGTCCTGTTATGAAGGGAGGACCAGGGTTTCGACTCAGTGACAATGAAGGATGATGTGTGGTTTAGGGGGAAACTTGCAGACAGTGGTGATCCTATGGATCTGCTGTCCTTGCCTTCTAGGTGATAGAGGTCATGGGATTGGAAGGTGCCTTGGTGGGTTGCTGCAGGTCATCATTTAGATGCTACACATTGTTGCCACCGTGCACTACTGGTGGAGGGAGTGAACGTTGAACTGAGATGCTGATCAAATGAACTGCTGTTGAACTTTCTGAGTCTTGTTGCAGCCACAGTGACTTGGCATGTGGAGAGTATCCCATTCAAATCCTGAGTCATTCTCGACATCATAAAATATCTCTGTAAATCCTTGGTTACAAAAATCCAAAGATGTAGAATGAAATTATAAATAAAGCTAGGATTTACTCTTGTTTGTAGGAGGGACATCTGAACTTAACCATCTTTTGCCTAAAAAAAGGTGGATTTCCAAAACACATTTGATAATGTAACACATATAAAGCTACTTAAATAAAATTAACACCTGTGGTGTTGGGATCATGTATTAGCATGGATAGAGGATTGGCTAAGTAATAGAAGACAGAGAATTGGGATAAGTGGGGTGGGTCATTTTCAGAAAGGCAATCATGCAGTACCACAGGGATCAGTGCTGGGGACATAATTACTTACAATATATATTCATGACATGGATGAGGAAAGTGACTGTACTATAGCCATAGCCGGGTTTGTGGATGACACAAAAATGGATGTGAAGCTAAGTGGTACGTATGATACAAAAAGTCTGTGATAGGAATTTTGACAGATCTTCAAAGGGTTGGTGTAGACTTGATGGGCTGAATGGCCTGCTTTCACACTGCAGAGACTCCATTCTATGATTATGCTGGTAGGCAAAAACTTGGCAGATGGAAAATGTGATTATGAACCTTAGAAGGAAGAATAGAGGAGCCAAATAGTTAAATGGAGAAATATTACAGAAAGTTGCAGCACAGAGAGATTTGGGGTTGTTGGGCATGAATCACAGAAAGCTAGCATCCAAATTCAGCAGGTAATAGGAGAGGTAATGAAATGTGGGCCTTTATTTCAAAAGGAATGGAAAATAACAATAGGGAAGTTTTACTAAAACTTTGCAAGACACATCTAGAATACTACGAATAGTGTTGGACCCCTTATCTAAAGAAAGGTATACTGACATTGGAGGCAGTCTAGAGAGGGTTCACTAGGTTGATTATGAGTTCGGAGAGACTGTCTTATGAAGAGAAGTTGAACAGGTTGGGCCTGTACTCCTTGGAGTTTAGAAAAGTCTGAGGTGATCTCATTGAAACGTACAAGATTCTTATGGGGCTTCAGAGGGCAGATGCAGAGAGGTTCTTTCCCCTTGTGCGAGAATCCAGAACCAAAAGAACATAATCTCACAGCAAGGGGTTACTAATTAAAGGCAGAGGCCATGAATCTGTAAAACTCATTACCACAGAGAAGACTGGGTGGTTAAGAATATTCAAGGCTGAGATAGGTTTTTAATTAACAAAGGAAGCAAAGGGTATTGGGGAAGAGGCAGGAAAGTGAAGTTGACAATTATCAGATCAGCTATGATCTTAACAAAAGGTGAGGCCAAATGACCTATATCTACTCCTAGATCTTATGGTCATACAGTCATCATATCTAACTTGTCTCCTGGATGGCCCAGCTCCGATTATGTACTTATATCATCTAACAGCATGCCTGGGATTCAGCTGCAAACTGCCCTGTACATCCAAGTTCAGTTTATGATCATTCTGTACAGCATAAAAACAGTGTAAATGTGCTTATTCATCCAATGGGGAGGATATTAATGCACAGCAAACGATGGGCCTGGAAATCTATTGCTCGTCTGGCGCAAGCACCTTTTCCAGTTGTAACGAGTAAACTGAAGTAAACAAAATCTGGAATGTCCATCAAGACTTTACTCTGTGAAAATTGGAGGAATTGAGAGCAAAGATCTAGATAGCAACTTCACATTGTGTTGGTGAAACTTTTGATAAAGTCCCTGAAAGCATTTGGGCCTGACATTGTCAAGCTCCAGCTCTTCAGTTATGTTGCTTCCTCAGCTCAAGTAGGTCATCCTACTTGTCCAAACATGATCCAAAAGTATTCAACCTTTAACATCCAGATTGCCCAAGCGAGATTTTTGCAACACTATGTACAATATAGCCAAACATTGTTTTGTGCCCGACCATTCACTGCTGGGGAGAGAGATAGTAGGAACTGCAGATGCTGGAGAATCTGAGATAACAAGGTGTAGAGCTGGATGAACACAGCAGGACAAGCAGCATCAGAGGAGCAGGAAGGCTGACGTTTCGGGCCTAGACCCTTCTTCAGAAAATGAAGGAGG
>NW_025981975.1:0-5149 GCF_021869965.1 Rhincodon typus | reverse complement strand
CTCTTATGCTGCTTGGCCTGCTGTGTTCATCCAGCTCTACACCTTGTTGTCTCAGATTCTCCAGCATCTGCAGTTCCTACTATCTCTGCATGGGTATATGAATAGGGAGGGTTTAGAGGGATATGGGCCAAATGCTAGCAAATGGGACTAGATTAATTCAGGATATCTGGTCGCGTGGACGAGTTGGATTGAAGGGTCAGTTTCTGTGCTGTACATCTCTATGACTCTATGACTTGAACACACAATCTTCTTACTCAAAGATATGAGTGCTAAAAACAGCAATCAAGATGGGAAATCCTGTTATATCAGCTCTCTCTCTACACAGAGACAAAAAGTTAAAGGTAAGGTCACCATAGTCCTGACAGACCATAGGGCTGCTCTCCCATTACAGAGTGTAGTAACTGATGGTGTTTTAACCTGACGGTCGCTACGCCCCAGGCTAGGGGAGAGGTTGAGAAGGCTAGTCTTTTATCATAGGATCATAGAATCCCTACAGTGTGGAAACAAGCCCTTTGGCCCAACAAGTCCACACCGACCCTCAGAGCATCCCACCCAGACCCACCCCCCTATAACCCACCTAATTTACACACCCCTGAACACTATGGGAAATTTAGCATGGTCCATCCACCTAGCTTGTGCATCTTTGGACTGCGGGAGAAAACCGGAGCACCCGGAGGAAACCCACGCAGACATGGGGAGAATGTGCAAATCCCACACAGACAGTCGCCCGCGGGTGGAATCAGTGCAGGTTTTGAACCCACACTGTCGGCATTTCTCTGCATTACTCTGTAGCCGAGACAACTGGCCCAGAAACATTGATATTTGCAAACAACAGCTGAGATTGATTAACTTAATGTAGGAAATCACCTTAAAGTGCTTCACAGGAGGGTGATCATAAAATTTTGGCATTTATCTACTTAAGGGAATATTAGGAAGGATCAAACACCAGGCTGAAGGGGTAGGTTTCAGGGGGTATCTGAAGGAGGAGAGGGACAGAGGGAGGCAGAAAGGGGTTTCCAGAGCATAGGGCCCAGGCAGCTGAAGGCAAAGTTGCTAATGATCAAACAATTAAACTCAAGATTCCACAATAGGCCTCATCTGGAAGAGATCGTGGAAAAAGGTAGGACCGCAGGAGAATTGATTTTAAATCTGAGTAAGCTCAGTATCGAATGAGTAACAAATCTAGAATGTCCTGCTCAGTGTAACTGAGTACTGTCCCAGAAAGCCCCTTTACCCAGCAGACTATCAGAGGAAGGAGATTTCTTCATGCCTTTTGCCATAAATTTGGATGATCTTCCTTCTTTTGGCACATTTTGCATTGGGCTTTGGAAAAGTACGAAGCTATTAATCAGAAAATAAAATGAACAACATGTTAAATTGTTTGTATCTTTCATGCATAACTAATTATAGCAAATGGTTACACATCCATAACTGGCTCAACTCAGTGATATAGACGTACATAGCTAATTCTACTATGGGGTGTACCCGGTAGTAAATGGTATACGTCCCCATAACTCGTTCTGCTGAAGGGCATACACTTTTATAACTAGCTCTACTGGAGGGAAAGTATTGGAGAAAATTCTGAGGAAATGAATTAATATCTACTTGGAACAACATGGATTAATTAGGGATAGTCAGCATTGCATTATCAGAGGGAGATCATGCCTAATAAATTTGTTAGAATTTCAAAGCATCATAGAATCCCGATTGCATAATCAACCCTCCAGGGAGCATCCCACCCAAACCCACCTCCATACCCTATCCCTGTAACCCTGCATTTCCCATGGCTAATCCACCGAGCCTGCACATCATGGGACAATTTAGCATGGTCAATCCACCCTCACCTGCACATTTTTGGACTGTGGGAGGAAAACTGGAGCACCCAGAGGAAACCCACATAGATACAGGGAGAATGTGCAAACTCCACACCAACAGTCACCTAAGGGTGGAATTGAACCTGGGTCCCTAGTGCTGTGAGACAGCAGTGCTAACCACTGAGCCACCGTGCCACATTTTACTAAAATGCGATAAAGTGTGTGAACAAGATAAATTTGGTTGATGTAGTTTATACGGGTTTTAGCAAAACTTTTGACAAGGTCCCACATGGGAGACTGATTGAGAAGGTTAAAGCACATGGAATTGAGGAAAATTTGGGAGATGGATCAAAAACTGACTTTGTAATAGCACATAAAGGATAGTGGTAGAAGGCTGTTCGAGTGACTGGAGGCCAGTGGTGTACCACAAGGATTAGTACCAGGATCTTTATCGTTTGTTATGTGCATAAATGATAGAGGTGAAAATGTGGGGAAATGTTAAGCAAGTTTGCAGACAACACCAAGCCTCATAGAATTGTTAATAGTGAAGAAGATAGTCATAGGTTACAGGAAGATGTAGATGGGTTGGTCAGATGGGTAGACCAGTGGTAGATGGTATATAATCCTGGAAAGTGTGAGGTGTTGTACTTTGGAAAAAGAAACAAAGATGAGGGAGAATTTAATGAATGGCAGGACACTGGATAGCACAGAGGAACAGAGGGATCTTGGGGTAATTATTCACAGATCGCTGAAGTCAGTACAGCATGTGAATAGGATAGTTAAGAAGGCATATAGAGTCACAGAGTCATACAGAATGGAAACAGATCCTCCGGTCAAACTTGTTCAAGCTGACCAGATATCCCAATCTGACCTAGTCCCATTTGCAAGCATTTGTCCCATATCTAATCAAGGTCCCATTGTACTCCGAAATAATCTTCTTCACTGTCCACTACACCACCTGTTTTAGTGTCATCTGCAAACTTACTAACCATACCTTCTACATTGACATCCAAATCATTTATATAAATGATAAAAAGCAGCGGACTCAGAAGTGATCATTGTGGAACACCATTGGTCACAGGCCTCCAGTCCGAAAAACAATCTTCCATCACCATCCTCTGTCTCCTACCTTCAAACTTATGGGACACTTGCTTTCATCAGTCGTGGCATAGAGTATAAGTGCAAGGAGGTAATATTGGAGTTGTAGAGAGCGCTGGTCAGGCCACAGCTGGAGTACTGTGTGCAGTTCTAGTCACCTCACTACAGGGAGGATGTGATCGCTGTAGGGGGGGTACAGAGGAGGTTCACCAGGATGTTGTCTGGGATGGAGAAATTGAGCTATTAGGAGTGACTGGATTGTTTTCTTTAGAGCAGTGAAGGCTGAGGGGGGACATGATTGAAATGTATAAAATTATGAGGGGTATGGACAGGATGATTAGAGAGCAGCTGTTTCTCTTGGTTGTGGGATCAATCATGAGGGGAGATAGTCTTCGGGTAAGGGCCAGGAGGTTCAGAGCAGATTTGACAAAAAAGATGTTTTAACTCAGAGGGTGGTGAGAATCTGGAATGCACTGCCTGGGAATTTAGTGGAGGCTGGAAATCTCACAACCTTTAAAAAGTATTTGGATGAGCACTTGAAATATCATAACATTCAAGGTTATGGGACAAGTGCAGGAAGTTGGGATTAGAGCACCTTTGGTGGTAATTATTGTTGGTGCAGACTTGATGGGCTGAAGGGCCTTTTCTGCACTGTATGACTCCATGAAGCATCACACATCTAAACATTAACCTCCCTGTTGTTTTAGGATGTTGACAGACCCAGTTTGTATTTGCAGTACAATCTGGTTTTAGTACAAATTACCAGTATTTTATCTGTCAATGATCAAATGTACATCTTTTAGCTGTTGAGGCAGTTTGGTGGCATTTTCATTTTGAAAGCCCATTCTGCATTTATAAATTCTGCAACATCTGACACTGAGCTGGTTGAGGTGAATCAGAGATGGAAATCCAACCTTTAGAGTTCAACCAACAACCATAGCCCCTCGCATTTTGTTTTACGATGTTATCTGGAGCTGGTAGGATTACTGACTCACCAGTCAGTTACCACTCCCAGCTCCCTCAAACAAGAAATTCCCAGTGGCATGGACGAAAGCAGGATTTGTCCTTGGCACAGATACCTTTGCTGGATTGCACTCTGAGGGCATGAGGTGGTCATTTCCGTAAACTGCCCATCTTCCTGGGCTTGGAGGCAGGGGTGTGGTGTGAACCAATTATGATCCTCTTTTGCAGACCACTCCTGTTCTCAAACCACCAACATACTCCAACTTTAATAACAGCACAGAGGTCCAATTTCCAGCTGTAAATATTAATCCAGAGAGATTATATAACTCCAGTCATGTAGGCTAATTCCAATTCTGATCTTGAGTTCACCATCCTCGCTCCCCCCCACCACTGATAATTGCCATTCATCGTCTACTCAAACAATTGTTTTCTTTTAACGAGCTGAAATATATCCAAGAGGATCTTAAAGTTCTTGGAAATTCTTCAAACGTGGAGCTTGAAAGACAAAGATCGCAGAATAGCCTGTCTCATATCAATGGACTTTAGCTACTTGGTCATGTAAGTGCCAAGCAATGGCCCACCAAAGAGGAACCGTCAATGTCAGAATTTCTTAGGAATATTTTATGCAGCCTTGAGTTAAACCCGGGAATTTCTCACATCGTTTCTCGGGATTAATTCAGGCCATTGTGGAGACTGTGAATTTCTCACATTGGAGATTATTCCATCCTTACTTACTGCCAGAGGGGACAACAAATTGTTTGTACAGCTCAAGTGGCTATTGCAAGAAATACAGGACTGAATGTGGGATCTGACTGGCTTGTGAATTGTGTGTATGTGTGTGCGTGTGTGTGTGTGTGTGTGTGTGTGTGTGTGTGTGTGTACGTGTGTGTGTATCTGTGTATGTGCGTGCATGTGTGTGTGTGTTTCTGTGTATGTGTGTGCATGTGCGTGTGTGTGTATGTGTGTGTGTATGTATGTGTGTTTATGTGTGTGCATGTGCATGTGTGAGTGTGCGCGTGCATGTGTGTATGCGTGTGTGTGTTTATGTGCGTGAGTGTGTGTGTTTGTGTGTCTGTGTCTGTGTGTGTGTGTGTATGTGTGTGCATGTGTGTGTGTGTGTGTATATGTGTATGTGTGTGTGTGTGCATCTGTGTATGTGCATGCATGTGCAAATGTGTTTCTGTGTCTGTGTGTGTATGTATGTGTGTGCATGTGCGTGTGTGTGTATGTGTGTGTGTCTGTGTATCTGTGTGTGTGGGTGGTGTGTGTCTGTG
>NW_025981974.1:0-5150 GCF_021869965.1 Rhincodon typus | reverse complement strand
TCCAGCAATTGTCTTTGAGAATCTAATATTAAAACAGGAATTCATTACACAAAAGATCAAGCATGCTTTCTAGTTACTGCAAACATTCCTGGAGAACTAAATTTTCCATATCCCTTGCAGTTTGGATTGTCAAGGTTACCATGCCTGTAACTGGTCAGACAAGGTAAATTAAGTCCTTTAAATTAGCATTTGCCTCCATCTATTACTGTGTGATAGCTGTTAGAATGGCTGAAAGCTCTGGAGTCAGTATTGCACCTTGTGTTCAAAGCTTTTGGTAAACTGGTCACATTTCTGATGGATGACTGCAATACTTTTGTCAAACTTACATAATTGGTTGGCAAGAAAGCAGAGCACAGGTAGGGAGAGAGACAGAGAATGTAGGGGAGAAAAGGAGGAATGAATCAAGCCCATTTTTTCAATTGATTTTTCCTTGCAGCATTGTCCAGAGATGTCAATGGGAGGTAAACAATTCAGGTCCAGGCTGATGAAGGGAAGAAACTGTTCAACGAAGAGATTTGGATGCTTTCTATTGATCTAATTAAATAAGGGCTGTAATATGGAGGAATAAATTCAGCATTAGAGAGGCAAATTTAATGTGATTGCGAGGGTCTGGGCTGCAATGATGTTTGCTGCACTGCTGTCACATGCTTTCAAGAGGAAACCCCGAAACAATCTAAACAACAGCTCTCCAGCAAATTCCTTACATTTTTGCATTTTGAATCAAGGGTCATTTATACACATACTGGAGCAAACGTGTTTTCTAATGACTGCAACTGTCCCTAGAGATATTAGATTTTCAGCTTCCTCACAGCCCTGCAGCTGAAATTGATCATGAAGAAAGACATTTTAAACTAGCTTTTGCATCCACAATTGGCTGACAGCTGGCATAAAATTGCTGGAGACTCAGGGATTCAGTATTACATTCTTTGAACAACTGTTTTTATGAAATAGATCACCCTCCAGATGTAGAGGGACGATGGACAGCAGTAGGTTTTTCTTCAAAACCTTCACAGGAGGTTTAAATGACACCACAGGCGGAGGTGAGGAGACAGGAACCTCAATTCTTCAACATTTTGTATCCTTGCTTCAGAGTTCAGCTATCTAAATGTTACAGTACAAATGGAGATCTGAATATTGAATGGATATACAATTTTTCACTGAACACTTTTGGAGCTTTTGCATTGATGCAACAATTTTTTAAACAGACAAAATCTCTAATCTCTCAGAATAATGCAAATGTTATAGATACAATCAAGCAACTTTGTTAATATGACTGCTGCAGTATGGTGTTTGCTGCATTGCTCTGGCAGGAAGGCCCTCCATAGAACTTACAGGAAGTGCCAGCAATTTTCTTTCACATGGTTGTATTTTGGATGAAACTTAATTAAGTCACACATTGGATGAAAGCTTACTTTTTGCTCACTGCATTCATTACTGGAATCTCTTCTGCCTCTGAAGTGTCAAAGTTTCCATATCTGCAATTGGTCATACAGCGCAAATTAAGTGATTTTAAACAAGCACTTGAATCTACAATTTGCATTCAGCCATTGAAAAATATCTGAAGATTCTGGATTTCGGTATTAGAAGCCTTGATTACCTAGTTTGTTAAAACTTTGCTTTGAAACTCCAATTTGGCATTTTATAGCATACCTGCCACATCCCATGCAAACAGGGAGGAGTAAAACAGTCAATATGGTTATAACTCATCTGATTGTAACTTCAAATCTACATTCCTGCCTTTCCTAATAACCTTTTCACCCCCTCTCTCTCAACAAGAATCTATTTATCTTTGCATTTATAATATTCCAGAGCTCTGCTTTTACCATCTTTTCAGGAAGAGTACTCCAAAGAATAACCACATTTTGAGAGATTAATAAAATCACTGTTTTAAATGGACAGCCACTGACTTTTAGACAGTAACCCTTCATTCTAGTCTCTTCTGTAAGAGGAAACTTCGTCTCCACATCTATCCTGTCCAAATCCTCAGGATTTTTAATGTTTCAATCACGTTGCCTCTTCCTCCCCTAAACACCAATTGATGCAAGCCTTGCCTTTGCAAATTTTCCTTGTAAGGCAAGTCACTTAGTCTAGGTATTATTCTGGTAAACCTGCTCTGAAATGCCTCCAATGTATTTACTTCCTTCCTTAAATAGGCTGACCAATACAAAGAAGAACATTCAAGATATGGGCTCACCAGTGATCCCTACTTTTGTGCTTAAATCCCCTCATGATAAAATGAAAACATTTATTCACTTTCCTAATTACTTACTGTATCTGTCCTCTAGCATTTTGTGATTCATGCACTGGGATCCCCAGATTCCACTGCAAATCAGAGTTATGGAATCTCCTTCCATAATAAAAACTGCTGTTCTTCCTGCCAAAATGGACTTTAAATTCACCCATATAAAAGTCTATTTGTCAGATCTTTGACTACTTGCTTAACCTATAGTTCCCTGTAATATTCCAACATCCTCTTAGGTTAATTTTTTAACGCATCTTTGTCTTGTCAGCAAATCTGTCAGTCATAAATTCATTCCTTCCTAAGTCACGGACTGTTAGTCAATACTTGGAAAACTTGGGCAGAAAATGATTTTTAAAATGGTTGCTCAAATTGTATGGTGCTAACCATTTTGAACTCCAGTTAACTCTCAGTCTTAAATAAACACCTAAGGAAATGTGGACATTCATGTAAAAAGGGATGAACTCCCTGGATCTGATTACAGAACACGAAAACAACTATCGCATCTCGTAAGCCTGTCTCTCCCGTTCACCATGGATAAAGGAAAATCTTGAAATGTAGGGTGTCCATAAGGTGAATGGATACTGTAAACTTCCAATGTGTTATGATGATCTTTTAGCCAAATTAAAATGGTTGACTCAAGCACTAATCTTAAACACAACACCTGTCCGATTGGTAAAAGGGATTTGAACTTTTGAATGGCAAGGAAGCCATTTTGTCGTCGACTTTTTAAAAACTCCAAGAAACTACTTGCAGATGGAGAATTCTACCAAAAGCCAATAGACCAGTCAGTGATCTAAGCAGACAAAGTAATAAACAGCTACATCGTGAAAGGAGGAGACAGTAAATATAAGAGATGATTGTCTTAACCAGAGCTACCTCAGAGTTTAATGAGAACCTACCTCCTGAAACTTGAACAAACCTCAGTTTGCTGATTTTCCTTGGTTATACAAAATTTTCGCTTTACCTTTAAAAGAGTACCATCATCAAAGATGACTACAAGCCTAACACAAAAGCAAATGAGAAAGTAATAACCTGCGATGATTCTTTATCCAATATCTAACTTCTGAGAGAAAATGTGAGACACCTGAGTGAGCTGTCATGTTTAAAAATCTCGGGCAAGTATGGGTCATCTTTTTTTAAAACTCGAAAGCTTATTGCTGAAATTATTCAGTTGGAACATTTATTTACTTGGGAAAAGAAAGAGAATATTTTGGCCATGGGCAAGAAGAGAAACCCAAATTCCCTTTTGAAAGGTACAACTGGATCGATTTCTGCAATCCTTTGGGGTCATGCAAGCCAGGTCATGAGCTGACTGTTTTGAAGAAAAATCTAATCACCTCTGGTTATTTGCTGATCCTCTCAAATTTTATAACCATAGTGCATTTGGGAAACTTTTCCTCCCCAGTTGCAGTTTGTCCCTCTAATATCAGAGGCACATCAATTGAAGGTCAGCAGTGGTGAGAATCGTTGTATCCCCAAACTGAGGTTTGATCAGTCATCCCAAAAAACCATTTGTGAAGTGCATAAACTGTTCAATACTTCCCCAACATTCAGAAAACTAATGTGTAAAAACTCAGGCGACAAGAGAAACCATCACTGATGCCATTTAAAAAACATTTAACCCATTGTTACAGAACTGTCGTACCCCTGCATGTTTCAGACGTAAACAGACATTCATTTGACCAACATTTCAGTTTTGCAAAAAAGGCTCTTCATCCTGCGCTCCGCTTCCAAACTTTGATTCTTATGCCCAACACAGACTTACAGACAATTCATAGACTTTTTTCAATTAAAATAACATTCTTCCATTCAGAAACTTATACATTCTGAATATTGTTGCAAGTAGCTCTAAACTACATACAAAGCATCGAAGGAAGTCAATGTCACTATTTATCTTTAATACCAAAGCCTGGTCATCGTCCTAACCCACTCACCATGCTTTTTAAACTTTGTGTTGTACTGGCCTCATTATTGCAAAAAATTAATCAAAAAAACGTTGCCACCTGTTTCTGCATTACGTCCCAAACCACTCGTGGGGTGCTTAATCATGATTTGTGCTCCATTTGGGCTCAGGGCTATTGGAAGTGGTCGGGGGCACAAAACAGGAGAAGTGAAGGACTGCTCTGCCTTGTTGCAAAGAAACAAGCTCATCACAGGATGTTATCAAGGGAAGTCACAGGACCTAAATTGTGGCACCCATGTGTTGGCAGGAAGGTTCCAGAACAGGAAATACTTCCTGCAGGAAATGGGGAGGCCCAAAACAGTTAAAAATTCACCTTCGGGAAAATAAAATCGAATGTAAATACTGGGGAAGTAGAATGAAAGTCACAGACTGGGATTTCCACAATTTTTTTTCCAGTTTGAAAATTAGAACAGTTGTGTGTTGCTCGTGAAATCATTCTGACAGCAATAATATGGCACAATTTTTTTGTGAGTCCTTTAAATCTCTTGTGCATGCAAATCCACATTTAGCAACAGACCAGTGAATGCTGCAAGGCACCTGAAAAAGTTTGCACTTTATTTCACTGAAGAGAGGTATAAGAAGAGTTTAGATTGTATTGTAGGCATATAATTTTTTGAAAATATCAACCTGTTCACATGCGTTATGAGACAACCCTGGAGCGGGTGGGACTTGTACCCAAGTCTTCTGGCCCAAAGGTAGGGACACTTCCACTGCACCACAATACTCTGCAAAATCTCTCTTTATGGAGGACTTCAAGTTTAATTACTTTTAATCAAGTTATTCAGACATATTATGACACATGACTGGAGCAGATAGAATTTGAATCTGGATCTTTTAGGCAGAAGGTAGGGACATTATCACTGCATCAGTGTGCAGGATAAAGTCTTTCAGAGCGCTTAAAAAATATATGTGGGCTTTTCTGATGACATCGGATGAAAGGTAAAG
>NW_025981973.1:0-5150 GCF_021869965.1 Rhincodon typus | reverse complement strand
GCCTCCTGTTTGTCTACCTGGATTACAGCATCTGCAGCTTTTTTTTTTGTCTCTGCCCCCTTGTTTGCCTGTTTACAATGCCCTGTTTCAATCAATTAGTGCCATCCTCCACAGCAAGTTTTAAAAATTTTACTCCACTTCAATTATAAATCAGGATATAAACCAGGCTTTTAAGTGGTAAATTAAGATTGTCTTGAGACAATATTTACTCCATTCCTTTCATCAGTTTGTGTTGGGATAGATAATGACTGCAGCTAGGGACCCACAATCACATCATGGATGCTCAGGTTTGAGCTGAGAGATTGGTTCATTGTTCATTCCACTCAGTGCAATAGCAATGCCCAAGACATAGAAGGTGCTCTCAATTTGGAAACAGGGATTGATCGCCAGCCAAGCCTGTGCTACAGTTATTCCCATCACTGCCAACATGGTCAGGTACAGGGTGAGGCTGAGGCCAGATGAATAAACATATACGGTAACTATCTGATTGGCCAAATAACCCACAGGTTGAACTGTACCAGTTGAGGAAATTGAAAAATTACTTCAAATCCTTTCAGTAAAAATCTGCTACCTGTCAAAATTCATCTACCATTTCCTGACAAAAATTCCAAAGAAAGGAGACCGATTTTGTC
The DNA here is from genome assembly GCF_021869965.1 of Rhincodon typus. NCBI lineage: Eukaryota > Metazoa > Chordata > Chondrichthyes > Orectolobiformes > Rhincodontidae > Rhincodon > Rhincodon typus. The sequence goes on along the minus strand of NW_025981973.1, from coordinate 4,518 downwards.
TAATTTGTTCTCATGCTGTAACCCCTGAAGTCCAGGTATCGCTCTTGTAGCTGACGTTGTATTCCCTCTAAGGCCAATAAATCCTTCCTAAGTGCTGTCCAAATCCAAACATAAGACTCCAAGTGAGTATAACCAGGGTTTTATAATAGTTACTGCATTCTTATATTCCAGCCCTCTGAATATAAAGGTTAGCATTCCATGAGCCATATTGATTATTATTTACATCTGTTTGTGACATTTTGAAGATCAATGTGTCTGACCCTACAAGTCTGTTTGGATATCCATTGTATTTAACTTCATAACATTTACAAAATACCCTGATCTATCCTGTTTTTCATCCAAAATGGATAACTTCACATTCGCTTACACTGAAATTCATCTGCCACAATTTTGCAAATTTAACCGAATCTATCAATACTCTTTTTAATTTAATCTTTCATCGACACTGATTCTGTGATTGTCCTCCATAACTCAACTCAAAAAGGCCGAGGGTACACTGTACCTCTGAAGCAATCTCTCAAGCTGTCTTGCCATATTTAATGACCTATGCACATCTACCCTCAGGTCCCTCTGAATCCCCTTTTGATTTGAACGCTTCTTTAAATATATATTTAGCAATACAGAATTTTATTATTATTGTCAAAAGGCAATTTTTGTTCGAACTTTCAGTCTTGAAATCCACTGCACAGCAGAGACTCGACCAGTCAGATTTCACTTGCCAACAAACATACTCCTCTCATTCTATATAAATGTCGATTTTCCCCTTAAATTGGTATTTCTTGGGAATTGTCCTAAGTGCAAGGTGAAAAGCATTGACAAAATGTAACTTTCTTCAGCAACGTTTGTACATTAGAAATATTGAATTCTAATGATGTGCGACTGTTATAATACAAAGCTGGTGGGTCAAGACATAAAAATTCAAAGTGAAATATTATAGTTCTGTACTAATGTATAGTTCTCAAACAAAAGTTTCTTTTATTTTATTACCTGTAGCATTTTACTTTCCCTTTGAGTTACAGTCTTGTGTTAAATGTTCGAACTCAAAAGAATTTCTGGTCGAATGAATGAATATCAATGAGAAGCTGGATATGAGCAGGGGAAAAGAATATGTGAATCCCATCTTAAACGTAGGGCAGTCAACCTGCTTCTCTCCAGAGTAAACTCACTGGTGTACCATGAACTCAGATATGTACGATGAGTTGAGTAAAACTAGTTGTTTGGCAGGTTCTTGTCAATTTCTGCTTCCAGCTCCGAAATCTTTGCAAAAAGTGAGTGCCTTTCTCTCTTTTCCTCTTTTCATACTTTGTATCTGTCTGCAACGGGAGGTTTTTGGAACTTTGTTGTCAAACATGCTGATGTGATCAGAAAGATTACTGTATTATCAAAGTAAATCTGGTGATAATGATCTCTTGGAGAAACAGTGCCATGTGAATTTATGAGTTCTTCCGATTTGATTTCCAGATACATCTGAGGAGACAAGTAATTCATTAACTCAATTGAAGAAATTTCACAGCTACAGGAGAGTAAGTTTAATCTCCATCAGGGAATTTTGAAACCTTCATTGTTCATACAGTACATCATCTGAATGCCGATACTAGGATCTGAGGGATTGATAATAATCAGCACACATATAACTGCCCCATTTACTTCATATATTTATAACTGCTTCTGATGGATCTCAGATCTCAATGAAAAAATCTTGAAACTCTCTCAAGAAAAATCTGCTACCTCTGAAGATGTTCCTGCCATTTTCAGACTGTGAAGTTATTTGATTGGTTCTCCAGTGTACTTTCAGGAAGTCTGGTCTGGCCCAAATGGGAGTCCAGTCTGACAACATCATGATTATCTCTGACCTTCCTCTGCAATGGCAGAGCAAGCACTTGTTATTACACAGTCATAGTCACCTTGAGCTGGTGATGGTGTGGCTTCTCCTCAAACTAGGAAACTCTGGTGCTCCTGTGGGGTTCAGTTGGGAATTCTAATACATTGCCTCCCAGATATGGGAACAATGGGATATGTCTACATCTTGTTGGTTTGATGCAGGAATTGATGGTGGATGAGGCTTGGCTGCTTCCACGAGGAATTGCTACAGCAATGTGCTGGGTGGAGATATCATGAAACATGGAGGTACGTGGATGGTGGGAAAGCATTTGTGATGTACTGGCTCACATTTCCTAAAAATCAGATGTTTGAGTTAGGGGGATGTTCAGAATGACATTTGGCAGGTGGAGTATTTAATGTATCACTAACTTCCTGTAACTTTGCTGAAGGTAAGTTAGAGCAGACTCAGTGTTTAAGCTTGGAATACATAATATTGAGCTACTTTCCCAACAGAATGCTGTGTTAAAATGGCCTGTCCCTTTTAGTTCTTAAGCTCACTACTATCATTCGGGACATTCTGAGGCCCATCGTCCATTTTGGTGAAGTAAAAAATGTTGATTGGTAGGTGTTTGTATATTTCCGCTTCCAGCTCAAAAAAGGTTTCTATAAAGTGAGCGTCTTTCTCTCTTTTCTTCTTTTTACACTTTGTGCATGTTAGACACAGCACGTTTTTGGAACTTGCATGTCAAGCTTGACACAGTGATACTCCTGATCATATTATTATCAAAATAAATCTAATGATCATGATCTTTTGGTGAAACAGTGACATGTGACTCAACAGTTTTTCCAATTTCATTTCCAGGGGCGTCTGAGGAGGCAAAAAATTCATTTGCTCAACTTACGACGGAATGTTTACAGATAGAGAGTAAGTTTAATATCCATCACAGAGTTTCAAACTCTCATTGTTGTTGTGAAGTTGGTGTGAGTAAAATTGTAAAGTTGTAAATTGGGGGAAAGCATTGGGTCGTCCCTTTTCAAAATAATGGGTTTTTTTAGTGCTTAGAGTTTAAATGAATGTCTGAACAGCAGCTTAAAGTGCAGGTGCACAGAGAGTGCTCAAATTGAAATGTTTTGTATCAAACAGTCAAGCAGCACTTTTCCCAAGACAACAAGTTTTTTTCAAATTTTGCCAATCCATTTTAAACCAAACCCTTAGATATAAAAACCTGTCAAATTTAAATCTGATGATGTTGACAACCTAGAACCAATCCGATTGTAAAGAAATTAATAGATCGTCAAGAGTATAAAGATGAGGGCATTTGGAAAATTGGGGAGAGCAAACAGCCATCTGAAGCAAAAGCAAATCTGCCGTCTGAGAAATAAATTTGGATCTCACAAAAAAAAACATTAAGCTCTCTGAAAAGAATCACCTTCGAGGTTACCACAACATTTTTGTAGCTCAGAGTCCTCACAGAGGAATTTATAGCGAAAACATCCATGAAGTCAAGATCAGCAGAGGAAAGAAGTTTGTGACTTGAGATCAACAGAAGAAAGGCTGGAGAAGGCAGAATGTTCCAGAAGATACAGTCTGTGCAAACTTAGAGACAATGTTTTAATTTATGTTGTTGTTACTACTTGGGTTGTATAAGTCAGACTTGTGTTTGTTGGAATAGTGTACAGTCGGATTTTGTTCAGTTATGGAATAGTTAGGAGTTACGGGGGAATTGCCTGGTTTGACAGTAGTTCTGTTAATTTATTAAAAACCAAAAGAACTGTGGATGCTGTAAATCAGGAACAAAAACAAAGTTACTGGAAAAGCTCAGCAGGTCTGGCAGCATCTGTGGAGGAGAAAACAGAGTTAACGTTTCGGGTCCGGTGACCCTTCCTCAGAACCTTCCTCTGTTAATTTATTCACTGTCAGGGTTAAATAAACAAATTGTTGCTTGTTACTTATAAAGAGACTGTCAGGAATTTTCTTTTATTTAACCTCCCCTTCTCCATAGCAGTTTAACAGATTAAGCGAGGTGAAGCAAGGTTCTCCGGATGTTTCACGTTCAATTTTTAGAAAGCGACCTCTACGCCCACTGTAACAGACTGGGGGCTTGTGTTTTAATTTTAATTATCAGAGGGGTTCGACCTCCCCTTCCTAACAGGTTAGAGTTCGTTCAGTTAGGGAATAGTTAGGAGTTAGGCGATCATTGTTTGTTTTTTTAGTAGTTTTGTTAAGTTCTTCACTGTTAGCGTTAAATAAATAAATTGTTGCTTGTTACTTATAAAGTGACTGTCAGGAATTTTCTTTCATTTAATCTTCCCTTCACCAAAGTAATTTAACAGATTAGGTGAGGTGAAGCGAGCTTTTCTGGGTGTTTTGGGTTGCATTATTAGAAAGGGACCTCTACTGATAATTAAAATTAAAACACAAGCCCCCAGTCTGTTACATAAAACCTAGGTGAAAAAAATCTGTTTAATATCAGTTACTTGTGGTTGGTTAAATTAAAAGTGAGGGAAATGGCTCTTAACATTGCTAAAGAGATTCTGGGGTTTGAAGATGCTTCCCAAATTTGCCCAGAGAATTTAGAAAGACAGAGGAAGGATATAATGTTAGTTGTAGCAAACAGGCTAGAATTGCGCTTAACTAGGTTAAGGGGGAAGATGAAATTGTAACAGAGTTGATCAAGCATTTAGGTATTCCAGAGA
>NW_025981972.1:0-5150 GCF_021869965.1 Rhincodon typus | reverse complement strand
TGTGGTATACTGCATCCGCTGTTCCTGTTGTGGCCTCCTCTACATCAGGGAAACCAAATGGAGGCTTGGGGACCACTTTGCAGAACACCTATGCTCGGTTCGCAATAAACAACTGCACCTCCCAGTCGTGAACCATTTCAACTCCCCCTCCCATTCCTCAGACGACATGTCCATCCTGGGCCTCCTGCAGTGCCACAACGATGCCACCCGAAGGTTGCAGGAACAGCAACTCATATTCCGCTTGGGAACCCTGCAGCCCAATGGTATCAATGTGGACTTCACAAGCTTCAAAATCTCCCCTCCCCCTACTGCATCCCAAAACCAGCCCAGCTAGTCCCCGCCTTCCTAACCTGTCCTTCCTCCCACCTATCCCCTCCTCCCACCTCAAGCCCCACTCCCATCTCCTACCTACTAACCTCATCCCACCCCCTTGACCTGTCCGTCCTCCTTGGACTGACCTATCTCCTCCCTACCTCCCCACCTACACTCACCTTTACTGGCTCCATCCCCGCCTCTTTGACCTGTCTGTCTCCTCTCCACGTATCTTCTCCTCTATCCATCTTCTATCCGCCTCCCCCTCTCTCCCTATTTATTTCAGAACGCCCTTCCCCTCCCCCATTTCTGAAGAAGGGTCTAGGCCCGAAACATCAGCTTTCCTGCTCCTCTGATGCTGCTTGGCCTGCTGTGTTCATCCAGCTCTACACCTTGTTATCTCTGGAGTATTGTGTACAGTTTTGGTCTCCTCACCAAATAAAATGTATTCTTGCCAAAGAGGGCGTGAAGCTGAGTTCGATCAGATTAATTTCTGCAATAATGGGTTTGTTGTATGAGGAGAAATTGGGTCGACTTGGCCTGTATTCACTGAAGTTTAGAAGAATGAGAGGGAATCTCATTGAAACATATAAAACTCTGACAGGGCTGGACAGCCTTGATGTAGGCATGTCTTGTCTGGCCACAGAGGTCTAGATCTAAAGGACATGGTAGCAGGATGTGTGTAGGTCATTTTCAGACTGAGACGAGGAGAAATTTCTTCACTCAGAGAGTGATGAACCTGCGGAAATCTCTACCACAGAAGGTTGTGGAGAACATGTCATTAAATATGCCTTAAAGAGAAATGGCCAGATTTCTAGATGCGAGAAGTCACAGCTTATGACAGCTGTTGCTGGAAAGATAAAGTGGTTTTCTTCAGGTTTAAAGTGTGTTTTGACTGCAGAGAACAGTGAAATTGCTCCTGAGCTGGGGAAGATTAGAACATTTCTCTCTGTGTAACTTGTTCATAGAATCATCAGTGTACCTATGGTGGGGAAAGAGGCCATTCAGCTCAGCAAATCTGTACCAACCCTCCAAAAAGCATCCCACCCAAACACAGACCCCCACCCTATCCCTTAACTCCACATTTACCATGACTAATCCACCTAGCCTGCACATCCCTGGACACTATGGACGATTTAGCATGGCCAATCCTCGTAACCTGTACATCTTTGAACTGTGGGAGGAAACCAGAGCACTCAGAGGAAACTCACCCAGACACAGGGAGGATGTGCCAACTCTGCACAGACAGTCAAGCAAGGCTGGAATTGAACCCAGGTCCCTGGCCCTGTGAGGCAGCAGTGCTAACCACTGAGCTGCTGTGCAGCCCGTGCAAGCTCCAAGCTGTTCTCTTACCCGAGAACCAATCACCCAACTGTAGTTAAGCGGATAATCATATCTGTCATTGATAACTGCTCACAGTCCATAGACAACCAATAAGCTTCTTGAGAGCTGCAAAACCTGTTTGGCTTCAAATCATGTGCAACTTAACCTTTAATTCCTATTTGTTCAAATAATTGTTTACATGATGCTTGTCAAGGGTGTCAGGCTACTTGCTTTCAAAGATAGTCACACTTTCAATTGCTGGTTTTAAAACTGCTCTTTCTCATTTCAGTTAACAGATTTTTTTTTTTGAAAAAGCCCATAAAATAAAATTATATGGTCCTCACACATTTCATCTATATCTTGCAGCAACCAATAATATATCAGTTCCCATTTTAGACATTATTTTTTTGGGAGATTACTTTCTGACCCTTAATCCTACTCTATAGTTTATGGACTTAATCTCTTTGGAGAGTAGGTAGAATCGACATTTGTTTAAACGTCATATTGACTATGTAAGTCATGTATTGTCACGTTTGTCTAAGAGCAAATTACACACCCACCCTGCATGTGATCATGTATGTTCATGAGGCTAGTGTGGAAGGGATTATTTTGGGCCATATAGTTGTTAGGGAGTTAGGTTGGTTTACCAATTTTCCTAGTTTTTTTTGTTGTATTTGAAATTTTACTTTCTGGTATTTTGGCAACGTGTTCAGTGGGGTGGATGAGGAACTATGGCAGCAGAATTGAAGATTAATTTTGCCGCCTTGCACTTGGAGCTGATATTTTTGTTGTTTCCGTGTGATTGACCTGAATTCATTTGTGCAAAAAATATACTGATTGATTAATATTGAAAAATAGAAAAACATATTTTCTCAATCTGAATGGAAAAAAAATGGCAATTCACCAACAAAAAATTGAAACAGAAAATTCTGGATGCTCAAAGAAGTTAACGTTATTCAGAACAAACATAAAACATCAGTTTTCTTTTTCAAGTTTGTTATATATTGATGTCATTACGGAGTTAGCTCATTGGTCAAGGATTTAAAGCTTACCACCCATTTCTGAAGATATTAGTATGTTGAACTATTTCAGTTTATCATTTCAAAGCAGTTATAGATACTTATTCAATGTAAAAACTTCAGTAGAACTGGAATAAGGGCTAATGTTACAACTTCTGTGCTGTATCTAATGAGAACAATGACAATAAATTCACAGCAACATGGACTTATGAAAGGAAGGTCAAGCTTAACAAATTTCCTGCAAATCTGTCTGAATATAACATTGGTAGTAAAGGGTACAGCAGTGGATGTTATATTCTTTGACTTTTGTTAAGCATTTGATAAGGTCATTCTTAGGAGACTAATGGCTAACGTAAAACCTCATGAGATTCAAGCTAAAAATGTAAATAGGATTATTAATTGGCTAGATCTGAGGAAGCTCAAGGTAGTTGTCAATCATACGAGAATTAATTGGGCACCTCTGGTCAGTGAAGTCACAAAGGAAATGGTTCTTGGACCTGGATGTTCATAATATTTGCTAATGACCTTAGCAAAAGTACCAGAAGCAGAATTTTATGTCTCTGAATGTCATTATAATGTGTTGAAAAGCAGCATATCCTTGTAGAGATCTATAAAGAGCGACAAATACTTTGCAACTTACAAAAGTGGCATTTAATACAAAGAAATATAAGGTTATATGAATCAGTACTGAGAATAACAAGTATAATTGCTAACAGAAGAGTACATAATCAGATCATTTTCTGTAGAGAAATGATTTAGGATTTAAGAATTCAAATGGTGTCATATTTAATCTTTGAAAGATTCTGAGAATTTATGTAGCAAGCAGATGAACCATTCAAAATAGGAGAGTGCCAAGTCTGATCCTCTGTTTCTTGTGAGATAACTAATAACCTCATCCAATGCAGTGATAGGAACAGAATATTTGGCATTGACACTCCTGAATTACAAAGGACAAAAAGCAGCCAGTGTAACTTACTTCTGATTGATTACCAATGAACTCTACTTGAAATGAGCATATATGGGCATCAGTTGATGCCAGCATTGAACTTGGCTGGAATGCAGCCCTTAAGGAAATGGTTTACTGATATTCGCTGTCAAAACTTTAAAGATACAGTTGAAATACATGCAGCAGAAATTTTGACATGTGCTTCTCGCAGTGATGCTCCATTCAGGAATGTAAAGTCAGAAAATAATCATATAGTGTATGTACACTGGCAGAATGATGACATTTATTAAACACTGGTGAGGCACTACCTCATATTTCATGTATAGGTGTAATAATGTAGCATGTTAAAATAAAATTAATGCACCATAAAAAAACAAGAGATTTACTCTCATATTCAATTAATAATCCCACAAAGTAGTTTTAATATAGTTTGGTAATAAAGAACTTACGTATTGCTGAAAAAAGACATGTTTTTTAATTTCTATCTTACTGTTTGGTACTTCTTTGAATTGTTCAAAGTAAAAAAAATAGCATTTGTCCTGACTGAGAGGAGAATGCTGATTTGTTGGCAGGTGGGCTTCGATTCATAGAGGGGTTGCCATGGAAAATGCACTTTTTAATTATGATTGACAACTAATGACCAAGCTTTTATATTTTAAACCAGGCAGGTTGATTTTGCTTGGTCAAGGAAATGCCATGGGAAATGACTTCAGTGCCATGAGAAATGAAGAGTGTCTCTAATTGGGATCCTTACTCATTGTTGGCTATGTTAGGGGGTTTAGATTTCATGATCACATTGCATGAATGATGTTGATACGGGTTCAGGACTCATAATTATCCAAGCACTGGGCACCCAAATCCTATTTGAAAATTCACTCAATTGTTTCTGTTATGTAACTAATTGGCAAAATGTTAATTTTTCATTTCCCAAGATAGTTTTAATCCAATAGTCATGGATGCCATGGATATCAACATCCCAATGAATGAAGCAAAGAAATGTTAATTACTCGTGTGGTAAAATTTTGCTCAGTTTTATTCATGATGAAAACGGGACATGACCTGAAATTCATTTCCAATAGCTTGGCACTTCATGGAACCATGTTTAATGACTGAATTCTTAATGCATGTTATTTAGTGGTGCTGGAAATGCAGCTGAAATTTCACTCCAAGTACAATATAAGTTAACATTCACTAATAATTTGCAGATTTTTTTTGTGACAGTGATACATTTAATATTTTCTCCACTGTATTTTAGAGGTAATAAAGGAAAGCTCTAGAACTTGTCATAAATGATCACAAGAGTAGTGGTTTGACTGGAGTCTAGAGAACCATTGAAATTTCACAAAATTCAAATATAGAAAAATTCTTGTCATTCCACTCACCCCTTGAAATGTAAATATTCCTATAAGAGTGTTTCCGAGATAGTAGGAACTGCAGATGCTAGAGAATCTGAGATAACAAGGTGTAGAGCAGGATGAACACAGCAGGCCAAGCAGCATCAGAGGAGCAGGAAGGCTGATGTTTCGGGCCTAGACCCTTCTTCAGAAGGG
>NW_025981971.1:0-5150 GCF_021869965.1 Rhincodon typus | reverse complement strand
CATGGACTAGCATTGGGATCGTGGAAAGGTGATGGGTCATGGGCTGTATTGAGGTCATGGAAAAGTGATGGGTTCATGAGCTGGCATTGAGGTTATGGGAAGGTGATGGGGTCATGGGCTTTCAGTGGGGTCATAGGCTAGCATCGAGATCATTGAAAGGTGATCGGGTCATGGAAGCCTGATGGAGTCAAGGAATGGCTCAGGTCATTGGCAGCTGATGGGGTTATGGACTGAATCGGGGTAATAGAGATCTATAAAGAGCATGGAAACAGATCCTTTGTACCAACTTGTCCATGCCGACTAGATATCCTAAATTAATCTAGTCCCACTTGCCAGTGTTTGGCTCATATCCCTCTAATCCCTTCTTATTAGCCTTTTAAATGTTGAAATGATACCAGCCTTCATCACTTCCTCTAGCAGTTCATTCTACAGATGCACCACCTCTGCATGAAAATGTTGCCCCTTAGGTCCCTTTGAAATCTTTCCCCTGTCACCTTAAACATATGCCATCTAGTTTTGGACTCCCCTATACTGGGGAAAAGACCTTGGCTCTTCACTCTATGCAAGCCCCAACCTATTCAGCCTCTGCCTATAGCTCAAACTCTCCAACCCTGGCAACATCATTGTAAATTTCATTGAAAGATGATCGAGTCATGGACTGGCATTGGGGTTATGGAAATGTGATAGGGTCATGGGCTGTCTTGAGGGTCATTGAAAGGCAATGGGTCATGTACTGACACTGGGGTCATTGAAACGTGATGGGGTCATGGTCTTCAGTGGGGTCATTTAAAGGTAGTGGGGTCAAGAGCTGGCTTGGGGTCACTGAAAGGTGATGAGTCATGAACTGTCAGTAGCAGTATTGAAAGGCATTTGGGTCATGGGTTGGCACTGGTGTCATTGAAAAGTGATGGGGTCATGGTTGGCATTGAGGTCCTGGAAAGGTAATGGGGTCATGGACTGGCATTGGTGACATTGAAAGGTGATGGGATTATGGATTGTCAGTGGGGTCATGGAAAGGGAATGTTGGTCATGGTCTAACATCAGGGTCATTGACAGGTGATAAGTCACGGGCTGTCATTGGGGTAATGGAAAGGCAATGGCTAATGGACTGACATTGTGGTCATAGAATGATGATGGGTCATGGACTGGCTTTGTGGTCATGAGTAGGTGATTGTGTCATTGATTGGCAATGGAATCATGAAATTGGATCATCAACTGATAATGGAAGTCATTGTCAGATACGTAGTCGGGGTTGGGATATTCCATGGTTGTATACTGGTGACGATTAACATGATACGCAGAAAAATAGAACTGAGAATGAGAATCTACGGTCTGGAGATAGGGGTTGCAGTCCTGGCAGTGTAGTTCAGATGCACTGAGATGCCTGCATGGTCCATTCTTGCTTCCTCTACATGCAGGCCTTATTGATGGTAGGCAAAAAATAGGTGGAAAGGAACTTTCCAGAAAATCAGCCCATTCTATGTCTTAGCATAACAGTATTGACAGCAACAGCTTTTAACACAGGACACTGCAAGATCATGAAATATGAAAGAGCTTGCATTCATATTGCATCTTTCGTAACTTCTGTATGTTAGAACATACTTCAAAATGTTGGAATTTTTGAAATGGCATCAAAACGTTTTGGAGAAGAGCAAAGTTTGAAGGATTTTTAAAGGAAGCTAGTGTGTGTTGACACCTTTTTTTATTTTTATTATATTTATTTGGAGTTGAGCTGAGAGCTGAAGGTGACCATGGGACTGTGAGCAGCAGCTTATTTGAAAAAAGAGAGAACAAACTGATAATTGTTTATGAGGCCAGGCCTGAAAGTTAATTGCAGATCGATTCCTATTAAGAGTGTTCCATAGACACTTTATTTTAGGAGGAGCTTTATGCTCAATCAGATGGCAGACATTTGAAGGATAGCAGGGGTCTCATAGGGCCACAACAGTCGAACAAAGAGAAACTAGAGTTTGTACTGGTTTTTGAACCATGTTTATTTCAGAAGGATTTTGGCTACCACAGTTGCAGGATGGAATTTTGATTGCTCCCTGGTTGTCTTCTCAACATAAATTTTTTGAAAGTTCACAGAATTTCAGTTACAAGAATTAAATGAATATTCCTCAAAACCTACTGGAAGCTATCTACATGCATCAGTGTCATGAGAAAGCAAGTAAGATACAATCCCTTGTGCCTGTGAGATTATGGATCATGGAAATAGTTTAAGTGAACTGGCCAGTTACATCTCATTTATTTCTTTTTCTTTTAATTTATCTCTTAACTGTTTCTTTTTGTCTGTCTGGCTGTCTTTGTAAGAGTGGGGACTAGAATCAAAGAAAATTGGCTTTAAATCATAGACATTAATTAGAATACCTTGTGGTTTAACTTTGCTCTACTGAAGCTACTGTATTATTAATAGATTGTTAAATCTTTTGTTTAAGGTATAATCCTAGTGACTTATCGATTATTCACACAGCCTGGATAGGAACCATTAGGGTCAATTTTGAGAATCTTTGAAGGTGTTAATTTTAAAGTGTTGCAAATACAAAGATAGGAAGGCTGATTTGATATTGCTATCTGTCTCCGTGTTATAACAAGTGTCAGAGACACCTTTTCAGAAGCTGAAGAGATCAGGAAGGGAATATAATGCACAAGACTGAAGTATGGAAAACAGAAAGCAACAGTACATAGGTGAACAGCAGTGAGTCCACAGGAAATGAAAGATGAGTACTTTACATTTAATGCACTGGCTAACAGGAATGAGTAAATATGGCAGTAATGGACAAGTCACAGTGCGAACAAAGAAAGGTTAGCAGGGGAAGCATTGAAATAATTGAGTGTGGAAGTGATAAAAATAAGGATAAAGTTGTTAACTGTGCAGCACATCTGGATTGAAGCTAAAATGTGGTTGTTTCATGTCACAATGGAACACTTATGCAATCCACAGTACTGCAAATAAAAAAATCAATAAATATATTTTTGTAAATTTACTATCAAAGGCTAAATAATGATTTGTTCATTGATCACTTGCACAAGTATGGAGCCAATTAATTTCTAACAAGCTCCCTCACAACACTTTTATCCAAGATTGTCTGGCACAAATGACAGGAATTATGGCAGATGTTGTACCTTTGTATATTATTAGAATAGGCTTGTCCATTTATAAACTTATTTATAGAGGGAAATTTCAGAGTTGGTGGACAGCCTTCCATTGCTGTCTTGTTAATGAATCTTTGTTAGAGGACTGGCATAATCTAAGTTAAATATTTAGGCTATGCCTTGTGGATTATGCTCATGAATCTCACATTACAATTCACCTTTTTTACATCCTTGAATCACCAGGATATTGCAGTTAGTTAAGTGAATATTAATATAGAAACAATATTTTATTGTAATAACAATGATAACATTTTGGCTAAGAAGGGAAACTTAAGACATGGATGCAGTGAGTTGGCATCAGGGAAATGGAGTTGATAACTGTTGAATTAAGTTTTTGATAGCTTTTAGGAATTTAAATCCAAGAAGTAACATTTAAAACTTTGCTTTATTTGCTCATTGTTGCAATTTATTTATTATTATCATTTACATTGCTTATTCTAGTAACAAAAGATGACAGCCTGTGGCACTGGGGAGGGATTTGGGGCAGTGACCTGGTGGGGATTCAGCCCAGCAATGGATTTCCAAGCAAAAGGTAAGAATGATTTGAAGATATCGACGAAAGTTAAAAACAGCAACTTTTGTGTTTCACCAGTTTGTACATATTTATGTATATCTCAGAGCATGCAGAGATGGCACTTGTTTAGTTTAAAACACCCTTTGCTTTGAAACATCTCCACAATTGCAAGATCTCTGCACTCATGGTTACAACTTTATTTCTGGCATTACTTTTGTTCTGAATCCATACCCAGGCTTAACTAATTAAGCACAGTAAGCGTAGATCAGTCACCAGTCTCAAGACAGTCGAACAGAGAATGATTAAACCATAGTAATGTATATCTTTCTTTATACGCTCCATAATTTTCGCATTGGTTGGAAGTGATTTTACAATCAGTTAATAGTAGAGTTGAGTGGTGGGATTATGGTCACTTAAATGTGCCTACCTTATTGTAGAGGTTTTGTTTTGGGCCTGGTTCGCAAATTCTGATTGTGATAAACGGGCAGCTTACAGCATGCAGGGAAAATTCATTTCTTTGATTTTACTTTGACTTCAAGTTTTAGCATTGTAAATTAATTTGTACTACAGGGCAGATAGGAGAGAAAAGGTGGCATTAGGAATATTTTGAAATGAGTGTTTACTCCAATTTAGAGCAGGAGTTTTGGAACATAAGTACACCTTTGGTGGATATCACAGCCTTTATGAAAGATTGAAGGGTGGGATCAGGCTAAGAATATTAAATTTAGAAGGAAATTTCCTGTCTAAAATGTAATTACTAGAATCCAATACAGGAAAGAAAAGGAAATAAATTAGAAAAAATAGTGCAGACCCATTGAAAACCTCATTGGAATTGTTGACATAGGATTTTAAGTTGAAGAGGTAATAATATAGTGATTAGTGATTTTAATAAGAAATAAGAAATCTTTTAGCTAGACAACCTGCATGCTTTGCAAACAGTAGAGGCAAGAAAAGACAAACATCTGTCTTCTAAACTGTAATTTAAAGTGTATTTGAATTGGAAATCCTCAATGTTGTCTTCTGCCTTTCACTATAATGACTATAATGCCATGGTCACAAATGCTACTAATTACTTACTCTTGAGTCAGCGTGGCTAATACTGTAGTATGTTCTGATAGAATTTATTTAATAAATAAGTTGAGCAGTAGTCACAATGGAAGCAACTGTATGTTATTGTACTATTTGTGATGCTTGCACACTTTACTCAGAGACTGTTCTAAACTTTATATCTCAGAGATGACATAAAACCTGTTACACACAGAAATTTCTCCAAATTTATTCAGATTTCAAATGCCTACTGTATGCTTCAGCTGCAGCTATCAGCTCCTTCTCCCGTCGTTTACTTTTCTCTGAATCCATACCCATGCATTACTAATTACAGTGACCATCATTCATAAACAGGCTCACATAATCAAACATGACATAGATGGTGCTTCGGGCCTAGACCCTTCATCAGAAAAGGGGGAGGGGAAGGGGGTTC
>NW_025981970.1:0-5150 GCF_021869965.1 Rhincodon typus | reverse complement strand
GAACCCCCTTCCCCTCCCCCTTTTCTGATGAAGGGTCTAGGCCCGAAGCACCATCTATGTCATGTTTGATTATGTGAGCCTGTTTATGAATGATGGTCACTGTAATTAGTAATGCATGGGTATGGATTCAGAGGAAAGTAAACGACGGGAGAAGGAGCTGATAGCTGCAGCTGAAGCATACAGTAGGCATTTGAAATCTGAATAAATTTGGAGAAATTTCTGTGTGTAACAGGTTTTATGTCATCTCTGAGATATAAAGTTTAGAACAGTCTCTGAGTAAAGTGTGCAAGCATCACAAATAGTACAATAACATACAGTTGCTTCCATTGTGACTACTGCTCAACTTATTTATTAAATAAATTCTATCAGAACATACTACAGTATTAGCCACGCTGACTCAAGAGTAAGTAATTAGTAGCATTTGTGACCATGGCATTATAGTCATTATAGTGAAAGGCAGAAGACAACATTGAGGATTTCCAATTCAAATACACTTTAAATTACAGTTTAGAAGACAGATGTTTGTCTTTTCTTGCCTCTACTGTTTGCAAAGCATGCAGGTTGTCTAGCTAAAAGATTTCTTATTTCTTATTAAAATCACTAATCACTATATTATTACCTCTTCAACTTAAAATCCTATGTCAACAATTCCAATGAGGTTTTCAATGGGTCTGCACTATTTTTTCTAATTTATTTCCTTTTCTTTCCTGTATTGGATTCTAGTAATTACATTTTAGACAGGAAATTTCCTTCTAAATTTAATATTCTTAGCCTGATCCCACCCTTCAATCTTTCATAAAGGCTGTGATATCCACCAAAGGTGTACTTATGTTCCAAAACTCCTGCTCTAAATTGGAGTAAACACTCATTTCAAAATATTCCTAATGCCACCTTTTCTCTCCTATCTGCCCTGTAGTACAAATTAATTTACAATGCTAAAACTTGAAGTCAAAGTAAAATCAAAGAAATGAATTTTCCCTGCATGCTGTAAGCTGCCCGTTTATCACAATCAGAATTTGCGAACCAGGCCCAAAACAAAACCTCTACAATAAGGTAGGCACATTTAAGTGACCATAATCCCACCACTCAACTCTACTATTAACTGATTGTAAAATCACTTCCAACCAATGCGAAAATTATGGAGCGTATAAAGAAAGATATACATTACTATGGTTTAATCATTCTCTGTTCGACTGTCTTGAGACTGGTGACTGATCTACGCTTACTGTGCTTAATTAGTTAAGCCTGGGTATGGATTCAGAACAAAAGTAATGCCAGAAATAAAGTTGTAACCATGAGTGCAGAGATCTTGCAATTGTGGAGATGTTTCAAAGCAAAGGGTGTTTTAAACTAAACAAGTGCCATCTCTGCATGCTCTGAGATATACATAAATATGTACAAACTGGTGAAACACAAAAGTTGCTGTTTTTAACTTTCGTCGATATCTTCAAATCATTCTTACCTTTTGCTTGGAAATCCATTGCTGGGCTGAATCCCCACCAGGTCACTGCCCCAAATCCCTCCCCAGTGCCACAGGCTGTCATCTTTTGTTACTAGAATAAGCAATGTAAATGATAATAATAAATAAATTGCAACAATGAGCAAATAAAGCAAAGTTTTAAATGTTACTTCTTGGATTTAAATTCCTAAAAGCTATCAAAAACTTAATTCAACAGTTATCAACTCCATTTCCCTGATGCCAACTCACTGCATCCATGTCTTAAGTTTCCCTTCTTAGCCAAAATGTTATCATTGTTATTACAATAAAATATTGTTTCTATATTAATATTCACTTAACTAACTGCAATATCCTGGTGATTCAAGGATGTAAAAAAGGTGAATTGTAATGTGAGATTCATGAGCATAATCCACAAGGCATAGCCTAAATATTTAACTTAGATTATGCCAGTCCTCTAACAAAGATTCATTAACAAGACAGCAATGGAAGGCTGTCCACCAACTCTGAAATTTCCCTCTATAAATAAGTTTATAAATGGACAAGCCTATTCTAATAATATACAAAGGTACAACATCTGCCATAATTCCTGTCATTTGTGCCAGACAATCTTGGATAAAAGTGTTGTGAGGGAGCTTGTTAGAAATTAATTGGCTCCATACTTGTGCAAGTGATCAATGAACAAATCATTATTTAGCCTTTGATAGTAAATTTACAAAAATATATTTATTGATTTTTTTATTTGCAGTACTGTGGATTGCATAAGTGTTCCATTGTGACATGAAACAACCACATTTTAGCTTCAATCCAGATGTGCTGCACAGTTAACAACTTTATCCTTATTTTTATCACTTCCACACTCAATTATTTCAATGCTTCCCCTGCTAACCTTTCTTTGTTCGCACTGTGACTTGTCCATTACTGCCATATTTACTCATTCCTGTTAGCCAGTGCATTAAATGTAAAGTACTCATCTTTCATTTCCTGTGGACTCACTGCTGTTCACCTATGTACTGTTGCTTTCTGTTTTCCATACTTCAGTCTTGTGCATTATATTCCCTTCCTGATCTCTTCAGCTTCTGAAAAGGTGTCTCTGACACTTGTTATAACACGGAGACAGATAGCAATATCAAATCAGCCTTCCTATCTTTGTATTTGCAACACTTTAAAATTAACACCTTCAAAGATTCTCAAAATTGACCCTAATGGTTCCTATCCAGGCTGTGTGAATAATCGATAAGTCACTAGGATTATACCTTAAACAAAAGATTTAACAATCTATTAATAATACAGTAGCTTCAGTAGAGCAAAGTTAAACCACAAGGTATTCTAATTAATGTCTATGATTTAAAGCCAATTTTCTTTGATTCTAGTCCCCACTCTTACAAAGACAGCCAGACAGACAAAAAGAAACAGTTAAGAGATAAATTAAAAGAAAAAGAAATAAATGAGATGTAACTGGCCAGTTCACTTAAACTATTTCCATGATCCATAATCTCACAGGCACAAGGGATTGTATCTTACTTGCTTTCTCATGACACTGATGCATGTAGATAGCTTCCAGTAGGTTTTGAGGAATATTCATTTAATTCTTGTAACTGAAATTCTGTGAACTTTCAAAAAATTTATGTTGAGAAGACAACCAGGGAGCAATCAAAATTCCATCCTGCAACTGTGGTAGCCAAAATCCTTCTGAAATAAACATGGTTCAAAAACCAGTACAAACTCTAGTTTCTCTTTGTTCGACTGTTGTGGCCCTATGAGACCCCTGCTATCCTTCAAATGTCTGCCATCTGATTGAGCATAAAGCTCCTCCTAAAATAAAGTGTCTATGGAACACTCTTAATAGGAATCGATCTGCAATTAACTTTCAGGCCTGGCCTCATAAACAATTATCAGTTTGTTCTCTCTTTTTTCAAATAAGCTGCTGCTCACAGTCCCATGGTCACCTTCAGCTCTCAGCTCAACTCCAAATAAATATAATAAAAATAAAAAAAGGTGTCAACACACACTAGCTTCCTTTAAAAATCCTTCAAACTTTGCTCTTCTCCAAAACGTTTTGATGCCATTTCAAAAATTCCAACATTTTGAAGTATGTTCTAACATACAGAAGTTACGAAAGATGCAATATGAATGCAAGCTCTTTCATATTTCATGATCTTGCAGTGTCCTGTGTTAAAAGCTGTTGCTGTCAATACTGTTATGCTAAGACATAGAATGGGCTGATTTTCTGGAAAGTTCCTTTCCACCTATTTTTTGCCTACCATCAATAAGGCCTGCATGTAGAGGAAGCAAGAATGGACCATGCAGGCATCTCAGTGCATCTGAACTACACTGCCAGGACTGCAACCCCTATCTCCAGACCGTAGATTCTCATTCTCAGTTCTATTTTTCTGCGTATCATGTTAATCGTCACCAGTATACAACCATGGAATATCCCAACCCCGACTACGTATCTGACAATGACTTCCGTTATCAGTTGATGATCCAATTTCATGATTCCATTGCCAATCAATGACACAATCACCTACTCATGACCACAAAGCCAGTCCATGACCCATCATCATTCTATGACCACAATGTCAGTCCATTAGCCATTGCCTTTCCATTACCCCAATGACAGCCCGTGACTTATCACCTGTCAATGACCCTGATGTTAGACCATGACCAACATTCCCTTTCCATGACCCCACTGACAATCCATAATCCCATCACCTTTCAATGTCACCAATGCCAGTCCATGACCCCATTACCTTTCCAGGACCTCAATGCCAACCATGACCCCATCACTTTTCAATGACACCAGTGCCAACCCATGACCCAAATGCCTTTCAATACTGCTACTGACAGTTCATGACTCATCACCTTTCAGTGACCCCAAGCCAGCTCTTGACCCCACTACCTTTAAATGACCCCACTGAAGACCATGACCCCATCACGTTTCAATGACCCCAGTGTCAGTACATGACCCATTGCCTTTCAATGACCCTCAAGACAGCCCATGACCCTATCACATTTCCATAACCCCAATGCCAGTCCATGACTCGATCATCTTTCAATGAAATTTACAATGATGTTGCCAGGGTTGGAGAGTTTGAGCTATAGGCAGAGGCTGAATAGGTTGGGGCTTGCATAGAGTGAAGAGCCAAGGTCTTTTCCCCAGTATAGGGGAGTCCAAAACTAGATGGCATATGTTTAAGGTGACAGGGGAAAGATTTCAAAGGGACCTAAGGGGCAACATTTTCATGCAGAGGTGGTGCATCTGTAGAATGAACTGCTAGAGGAAGTGATGAAGGCTGGTATCATTTCAACATTTAAAAGGCTAATAAGAAGGGATTAGAGGGATATGAGCCAAACACTGGCAAGTGGGACTAGATTAATTTAGGATATCTAGTCGGCATGGACAAGTTGGTACAAAGGATCTGTTTCCATGCTCTTTATAGATCTCTATTACCCCGATTCAGTCCATAACCCCATCAGCTGCCAATGACCTGAGCCATTCCTTGACTCCATCAGGCTTCCATGACCCGATCACCTTTCAATGATCTCGATGCTAGCCTATGACCCCACTGAAAGCCCATGACCCCATCACCTTCCCATAACCTCAATGCCAGCTCATGAACCCATCACTTTTCCATGACCTCAATACAGCCCATGACCCATCACCTTTCCACGATCCCAATGCTAGTCCATG
>NW_025981969.1:0-5151 GCF_021869965.1 Rhincodon typus | reverse complement strand
TCCAGCAATTGTCTTTGAGAATCTAATATTAAAACAGGAATTCATTACACAAAAGATCAAGCATGCTTTCTAGTTACTGCAAACATTCCTGGAGAACTAAATTTTCCATATCCCTTGCAGTTTGGATTGTCAAGGTTACCATGCCTGTAACTGGTCAGACAAGGTAAATTAAGTCCTTTAAATTAGCATTTGCCTCCATCTATTACTGTGTGATAGCTGTTAGAATGGCTGAAAGCTCTGGAGTCAGTATTGCACCTTGTGTTCAAAGCTTTTGGTAAACTGGTCACATTTCTGATGGATGACTGCAATACTTTTGTCAAACTTACATAATTGGTTGGCAAGAAAGCAGAGCACAGGTAGGGAGAGAGACAGAGAATGTAGGGGAGAAAAGGAGGAATGAATCAAGCCCATTTTTTCAATTGATTTTTCCTTGCAGCATAGTCCAGAGATGTCAATGGGAGGTAAACAATTCAGGTCCAGGCTGATGAAGGGAAGAAACTGTTCAATGAAGAGATTTGGATGCTTTCTATTGATCTAATTAAATAAGGGCTGTAATATGGAGGAATAAATTCAGCATTAGAGAGGCAAATTTAATGTGATTGCGAGGGTCTGGGCTGCAATGATGTTTGCTGCACTGCTGTCACATGCTTTCAAGAGGAAACCCCGAAACAATCTAAACAACAGCTCTCCAGCAAATTCCTTACATTTTTGCATTTTGAATCAAGGGTCATTTATACACATACTGGAGCAAACGTGTTTTCTAATGACTGCAACTGTCCCTAGAGATATTAGATTTTCAGCTTCCTCACAGCCCTGCAGCTGAAATTGATCATGAAGAAAGACATTTTAAACTAGCTTTTGCATCCACAATTGGCTGACAGCTGGCATAAAATTGCTGGAGACTCAGGGATTCAGTATTACATTCTTTGAACAACTGTTTTTATGAAATAGATCACCCTCCAGATGTAGAGGGACGATGGACAGCAGTAGGTTTTTCTTCAAAACCTTCACAGGAGGTTTAAATGACACCACAGGCGGAGGTGAGGAGACAGGAACCTCAATTCTTCAACATTTTGTATCCTTGCTTCAGAGTTCAGCTATCTAAATGTTACACTACAAATGGAGATCTGAATATTGAATGGATATACAATTTTTCACTGAACACTTTTGGAGCTTTTGCATTGATGCAACAATTTTTTAAACAGACAAAATCTCTAATCTCTCAGAATAATGCAAATGTTATAGATACAATCAAGCAACTTTGTTAATATGACTGCTGCAGTATGGTGTTTGCTGCATTGCTCTGGCAGGAAGGCCCTCCATAGAACTTACAGGAAGTGCCAGCAATTTTCTTTCACATGGTTGTATTTTGGATGAAACTTAATTAAGTCACACATTGGATGAAAGCTTACTTTTTGCTCACTGCATTCATTACTGGAATCTCTTCTGCCTCTGAAGTGTCAAAGTTTCCATATCTGCAATTGGTCATACAGCGCAAATTAAGTGATTTTAAACAAGCACTTGAATCTACAATTTGCATTCAGCCATTGAAAAATATCTGAAGATTCTGGATTTCGGTATTAGAAGCCTTGATTACCTAGTTTGTTAAAACTTTGCTTTGAAACTCCAATTTGGCATTTTATAGCATACCTGCCACATCCCATGCAAACAGGGAGGAGTAAAACAGTCAATATGGTTATAACTCATCTGATTGTAACTTCAAATCTACATTCCTGCCTTTCCTAATAACCTTTTCACCCCCTCTCTCTCAACAAGAATCTATTTATCTTTGCATTTATAATATTCTAGAGCTCTGCTTTTACCATCTTTTCAGGAAGAGTACTCCAAAGAATAACCACATTTTGAGAGATTAATAAAATCACTGTTTTAAATGGACAGCCACTGACTTTTAGACAGTAACCCTTCATTCTAGTCTCTTCTGCAAGAGGAAACTTCGTCTCCACATCTATCCTGTCCAAATCCTCAGGATTTTTAATGTTTCAATCACGTTGCCTCTTCCTCCCCTAAACACCAATTGATGCAAGCCTTGCCTTTGCAAATTTTCCTTGTAAGGCAAGTCACTTAGTCTAGGTATTATTCTGGTAAACCTGCTCTGAAATGCCTCCAATGTATTTACTTCCTTCCTTAAATAGGCTGACCAATACAAAGAAGAACATTCAAGATATGGGCTCACCAGTGATCCCTACTTTTGTGCTTAAATCCCCTCATGATAAAATGAAAACATTTATTCACTTTCCTAATTACTTACTGTATCTGTCCTCCAGCATTTTGTGATTCATGCACTGGGATCCCCAGATTCCACTGCAAATCAGAGTTATGGAATCTCCTTCCATAATAAAAACTGCTGTTCTTCCTGCCAAAATGGACTTTAAATTCACCCATATAAAAGTCTATTTGTCAGATCTTTGACTACTTGCTTAACCTATAGTTCCCTGTAATATTCCAACATCCTCTTAGGTTAATTTTTTAACGCATCTTTGTCTTGTCAGCAAATCTGTCAGTCATAAATTCATTCCTTCCTAAGTCATGGACTGTTAGTCAATACTTGGAAAACTTGGGCAGAAAATGATTTTTAAAATGGTTGCTCAAATTGTATGGTGCGAACCATTTTGAACTCCAGTTAACTCTCAGTCTTAAATAAACACCTAAGGAAATGTGGACATTCATGTAAAAAGGGATGAACTCCCTGGATCTGATTACAGAACACGAAAACAACTATCGCATCTCGTAAGCCTGTCTCTCCCGTTCACCATGGATAAAGGAAAATCTTGAAATGTAGGGTGTCCATAAGGTGAATGGATACTGTAAACTTCCAATGTGTTATGATGATCTTTTAGCCAAATTAAAATGGTTGACTCAAGCACTAATCTTAAACACAACACCTGTCCGATTGGTAAAAGGGATTTGAACTTTTGAATGGCAAGGAAGCCATTTTGTCGTCGACTTTTTAAAAACTCCAAGAAACTACTTGCAGATGGAGAATTCTACCAAAAGCCAATAGACCAGTCAGTGATCTAAGCAGACAAAGTAATAAACAGCTACATCGTGAAAGGAGGAGACAGTAAATATAAGAGATGATTGTCTTAACCAGAGCTACCTCAGAGTTTAATGAGAACCTACCTCCTGAAACTTGAACAAACCTCAGTTTGCTGATTTTCCTTGGTTATACAAAATTTTCGCTTTACCTTTAAAAGAGTACCATCATCAAAGATGACTACAAGCCTAACACAAAAGCAAATGAGAAAGTAATAACCTGCGATGATTCTTTATCCAATATCTAACTTCTGAGAGAAAATGTGAGACACCTGAGTGAGCTGTCATGTTTAAAAATCTCGGGCAAGTATGGGTCATCTTTTTTTAAAACTCGAAAGCTTATTGCTGAAATTATTCAGTTGGAACATTTATTTACTTGGGAAAAGAAAGAGAATATTTTGGCCATGGGCAAGAAGAGAAACCCAAATTCCCTTTTGAAAGGTACAACTGGATCGATTTCTGCAATCCTTTGGGGTCATGCAAGCCAGGTCATGAGCTGACTGTTTTGAAGAAAAATCTAATCACCTCTGGTTATTTGCTGATCCTCTCAAATTTTATAACCATAGTGCATTTGGGAAACTTTTCCTCCCCAGTTGCAGTTTGTCCCTCTAATATCAGAGGCACATCAATTGAAGGTCAGCAGTGGTGAGAATCGTTGTATCCCCAAACTGAGGTTTGATCAGTCATCCCAAAAAACCATTTGTGAAGTGCATAAACTGTTCAATACTTCCCCAACATTCAGAAAACTAATGTGTAAAAACTCAGGCGACAAGAGAAACCATCACTGATGCCATTTAAAAAACATTTAACCCATTGTTACAGAACTGTCGTACCCCTGCATGTTTCAGACGTAAACAGACATTCATTTGACCAACATTTCAGTTTTGCAAAAAAGGCTCTTCATCCTGCGCTCCGCTTCCAAACTTTGATTCTTATGCCCAACACAGACTTACAGACAATTCATAGACTTTTTTCAATTAAAATAACATTCTTCCATTCAGAAACTTATACATTCCGAATATTGTTGCAAGTAGCTCTAAACTACGTACAAAGCATCGAAGGAAGTCAATGTCACTATTTATCTTTAATACCAAAGCCTGGTCATCGTCCTAACCCACTCACCATGCTTTTTAAACTTTGTGTTGTACTGGCCTCATTATTGCAAAAAATTAATCAAAAAAACGTTGCCACCTGTTTCTGCATTACGTCCCAAACCACTCGTGGGGTGCTTAATCATGATTTGTGCTCCATTTGGGCTCAGGGCTATTGGAAGTGGTCGGGGGCACAAAACAGGAGAAGTGAAGGACTGCTCTGCCTTGTTGCAAAGAAACAAGCTCATCACAGGATGTTATCAAGGGAAGTCACAGGACCTAAATTGTGGCACCCATGTGTTGGCAGGAAGGTTCCAGAACAGGAAATACTTCCTGCAGGAAATGGGGAGGCCCAAAACAGTTAAAAATTCACCTTCGGGAAAATAAAATCGAATGTAAATACTGGGGAAGTAGAATGAAAGTCACAGACTGGGATTTCCACAATTTTTTTTCCAGTTTGAAAATTAGAACAGTTGTGTGTTGCTCGTGAAATCATTCTGACAGCAATAATATGGCACAATTTTTTTGTGAGTCCTTTAAATCTCTTGTGCATGCAAATCCACATTTAGCAACAGACCAGTGAATGCTGCAAGGCACCTGAAAAAGTTTGCACTTTATTTCACTGAAGAGAGGTATAAGAAGAGTTTAGATTGTATTGTAGGCATATAATTTTTTGAAAATATCAACCTGTTCACATGCATTATGAGACAACCCTGGAGCGGGTGGGACTTGTACCCAAGTCTTCTGGCCCAAAGGTAGGGACACTTCCACTGCACCACAATACTCTGCAAAATCTCTCTTTATGGAGGACTTCAAGTTTAATTACTTTTAATCAAGTTATTCAGACATATTATGACACATGACTGGAGCAGATAGAATTTGAATCTGGATCTTTTAGGCAGAAGGTAGGGACATTATCACTGCATCAGTGTGCAGGATAAAGTCTTTCAGAGCGCTTAAAAAAATATATGTGGGCTTTTCTGATGACATCGGATGAAAGGTAAAG
>NW_025981968.1:1260-5151 GCF_021869965.1 Rhincodon typus | reverse complement strand
TACAGTAGGTCAGGCAGCATCCATGGAGAGACAGCAAGCTAATATTTCAAGTCTAAATGACTCTTCAAGAGAGATGACGTGAAGAGTGGAGTGGACAACATTTATGCCACAGTTTGGGGTGAGGGGTGTGGGTGTAGGGTGATGGTGGAGAAAAGGTGTTGTTAGTTCGACTGAGTGATCGGAATACCATTCCACAAGACGATTGGAGCCTCTATAACTCCATTCCCCACCAGGATGTCGGCCTTCATTGTAAGGGGTTTCGAGTACAGGAGCAGGGATGTGTTGTTGCAGTTATACAGGGCCTGGGTGAAGCCACACCTGGAATATTGTGTGCAGTTTTGGTCTCCTTTTCAGAAGAAAGATGCTCTTGCTCTCAAGGGAGTGCAGCAAAGGTTCACCAGGCTGATTCTGGGGGATGGCGGGACTGACATGAGGATAGATTGACCAAGTTGGAAATGTTTTCGCTAGAGTTCAGACGAATGTGGGGGGAGAGGGCGATCTCATAGAAACTTATAAAATTCTAACAAGACTATACAGGGTAGATGCAGGGAGGACGTTCCCGATGGTGGGTGTCTCCAGAACAAGGGATCACAGCATGAGGATTTGGGGTGGATGACTTAGGACAGAGATGAGGAGACATTTCTTCACCCATAGGGTGATGAGCCTGTGGTATTCATTTCCACAGGAAGTCGTTGATGCCAAAACATTAAATATATTCAAGAGGCGACAAGATACAGCACTTGGGGCAAATGGGATCAAAGGTTACGGGGAGAAAGCAAGATTAAGCTGTTGAGCTGGACGATCGGCCATGATTGCGAAGCACGGCAGAGCAGGCTCAAAGGGCCGAAAGGCCGCCTCCTAACTTCTATGTTCCTACGTAACAAATGCTAGGCATCTCTTTTCCAGTTTGAGAGAGATAGTAGGAACTGCAGATGCTGGAGAATCCGAGACAACAAGGTGCAGGGCTGGATGAACACAGCAGGCCAAGCAGCATCATAGGAGCAGAGAGGCTGACGTTTCGGGCCGAGACCCTTCATCAGAAAAGAGCTGTTTTGAGAGCAGTACAAGCTGTGTATGGCAGTAGAAGTCACCAAGTCTGGGATTGGACCAGAAATTTTAACTGTTAAATGTCCGCATGCTGTGCACGCTTTGCTATCTCTGAACAGAGTATCACAAGTGAATCCTGCTCAGTGGACCCAGTCGAAGGGCTTCCAGGACAGCCGGAATCTACATATAATTCATGCAAGCCCAGTCAACCCAGCCACACGTCTTTACCGACATGAGAAGAGGAAAATGACCATGACCACGACCGCACTGCCATCATGCAGGAATTGGAAGACAATAGCCAAATGATGGATGAAACTTTACAAACATAGAACATAGAACCCAGACCTCGTCCTTTACACTGACAGCTCTTTTGTTTGTGGAGAAGGGTATAAGGAAAGCTGGATGGGATGTCTCAACACTCCACACTGTCATAACATCGGGTAACCTACTCCCCCAGCGCAGCAAGCAGAGTTACGGACCTTAACTGATTCTCTGCTACTTTGCAGGCTTCAATCTGCTAACATCTATGCAGACTCCCGCTATGCTTTTGGAGTTGCCCACAACTTTGGGCAGCTGTGGAAGCAGCGCAGACTCCTAAATGCTACAGGCTCCCCCTCAGGAATGGGTCTGAAGTCAAGGGCCTGCTGGAGGCTCTCCAGCTACCCGAGAAAGTGGCCATATTAAAATGTAAAGCACATACCAAGGACAGCACCGTGGAAGCTGAGGGCATTGCCCTGGCAGATCAGGTAGCCAAAAGAGCTGCTTCCAATCACTCCTGCCAAGAGCCTCCAATGCACGTCTGCTGCCTCGACACTGGGACAACAAATCAAGATCTGCAAACGACGCAGAGTGAGTGTTCCCAAAGGGAAAAATGGGACTGGATTGAAAATGGACGCAAGTTATGCGAGGCTGAATTTGGAGGCACCGAGTCTAATTGACCAATTGCACTCACTGCCTTGATGCCGTACCTGGCGCAACAGATTCATTCCTGGGGATGTTTGGGAGCAGAACAAATGACAGCCCGATTCCAGAACAGCTGGTGGGGACGAGGCTTTTTTAAAGGATTTGCGCAGACCATAGCATCGACTCGGATCAGGGGATACATTTCACAGGAACAGTGTGTCAGGAGGTCTGCTGATTTTTATTGAGAATTGACTGGAATTTTCACTGCCCCTATTGTCCTCAATCGTTGGGGCAGGTGGAAAGGATGAATCAGACCCTGAAACAAAGGCTGGCTAAATACCGCCAGGAGGCAATGCCCTAGCCACAGACATTAGCAATAGTCCTGTGTAGTGTTTGAGCTACCCCCCCAACAAAATAACAGGCCTGAGCCTGTTTGAGATAGGGACAGGCAGGCCAATGACCCTACCCGGAACAACAGACCTGCGAAAGGCCGACTGTCCTCTGATGAGCGATGTCCTACTGTCGGGCACTAACCGATCCTGGACGAACCCACCAGAGGGAGGGCACGACATTGTACCAGGCGAGTGGGTACTTGTGAAGAACGTCCATTGGATGCAAAGTGGGAGGGACATACCAAGTACAACTGATCACCCAGTCAGCTGTCCAAGTTCGAGGAAAGAAGGCCTGGATTCACGCCTCCCATATCAAACAGGCATCTTGCAAAATAGAGGCAGAGACTGAATCGCCACTGTGGCACCTACGATTCTCTTCTCTGTTCTGGTTATTATAGCTTTTTTGCCATCAGGTTATTCAGAATTGCATGTTAACACTTGCCTCCATATGTCCCGCGCCTATGCCTAAACCCTCAATCTGTGCAAACGCTGGACATGCTTGCACGTTCCCACTCATTCCAAAGTAGGGGATAGCACTCTATCCAATTCTCTTTACTGCTCCAAGATGGCAGAGTGGTATGACCACCAAGTCTCTAGTACTAAAAGTCTGGAGGTCTGCTAACCATCCCCGGACCATGTTCTCTCAATGGTACCAGCCCAGTTATGACCTTACCCACAATCCTCCATTCCTGGCCCTCACTAATACCCCAGGCCAGAGAATACTATGGGGGTTTGTACGTTTTGTCAACTCCTCCAAATACGGGCCAGAGGTGGGACAGAGTAATTGCTCGCACTACCTTAACGTCACAAACTCACTTCAGTCGGCTAAACAGTACAAGCGGAGGCACGCTTGCAATGCAGTGGCACCCTGAGATTATTGCCAACTTTACGCCTTACAATGGCACTTAGTTAATTTGTGGTCTTAAAGCATGCCTGTGGCTCCCTACCTGTTAGCAAGGTTTATGCTACCTTGGGTACGTGATCCCACATGGAAACTACTCTGCAAATGGCCCAGCTTGCAACGCAAAAGAACCATCGCTGAGACCCAGCGCTTCTTTGCCATTGTATTCCCTTTCTACAGCACAGCCAAGCTGGTCAGGAGAGGCCATAACCATGACTTCAATGCTAGAAAAGGTAGGCAATGACACATCCTCTACCCTCAGCAGGGTAAACAATGAGATGGTTGCTATTCACACAGTAGCACTCTAGATCAGGATGGCTCTTGACTTCATTCTCGCTGAGAAAAGGGGCACATGTGCCCTGATTGGCTCTTAAAATTGCACTTGCATCCCAAACAACTCAGTATTACCAATCTGGCTGACTATAAGAGGAAGGGGTTTGAAAAAACCTGGTGGATTTAATACTTACAGCAGAAGGCTGCTGGTTCCCCACCCCTGCTCAACATGGACTACTTTACTTCATTTATTTGTAGTTGTTACCAGATTTTTTTTATCTCTAATTTTTCGTGGGGCAATATAATTCTTTAAGTTTACTTGAACTGCTGCTTGGAGGGAGAAACCAAGTCAACCTGAAAAATCATCATCTTTGC
>NW_025981968.1:335-1250 GCF_021869965.1 Rhincodon typus | reverse complement strand
CTGGCCTACCACACCAATGCCAATGCAACCACATGATGGCATGTTGATTCAGGCCAATAGCATCACCACAACTGAAGGTCAAGACCCCAAATAACCCTAACCCTATCTTGGGGAAAGCTGTTGGCAGTCTGCCTTGCCTGTGCTTCTCATGACGTTATGGACCTCTATCGGGTCACCCCTCAGTTTCCTGCGCTCCAGAGAAGTAAGTCCCAGACTCTCCTCGCTCAAACCTTCCATCCCAGGTTGCATCCTGGTAGTTTTTTTTTTTTTTTTTTTTTTTTTTTGCTGCACTCTTCCTAGTTTATTTAGATCCTTTCTGCAGTAAGGTGACTATAATTGCACCCAGTAATCCAAATGTGGCCTTACCAACGTCTCTTACAGCTGAAACGAGACATCCCATCTCCTACACTCAGTGCTTTGACTGATGAAATCAAGCATGCCTTCTTCACCATCCTGCCATCCTGTGACTCCACTTTAAAGGAGCTGTGAACTTGTACCCTTGACACCTGCCTCATGCCCCGCCATTGACTGTACAAGTCCTGCTCTGGTTTGACCGATCAAAATACAACACTGTGCATTTATCTCAATTAAACTTCATCTGCCATTCTTCAGCCCACTGGCCCATATGATCAAGACCTCGCTGTATTGCCAAATAACCTAATTAATTAACCTAAATAACGTATAACCTAAATTGCCCTCCTCTATTCTCTCGAGTGTATTCTGACATCCTTTATATACACCTCCAAGGAATTCACTTGATCCCAGGTGCCTACACATGTCATATGCCTTGTTTTTCTTGACCAGTGCCTCAATAACTCTCATTGTCCAGGGTTCCCTACTCCTGCCAGCATTACCGTTCACTCCAAGATGAACATGCTGGCACTGGACCCTCATTAACTCACTTTTGAAGGCCTC
>NW_025981968.1:0-325 GCF_021869965.1 Rhincodon typus | reverse complement strand
ATCAGTCTGGTGAACTTTCACTGAACTCCCTCAAAAACAAGAATGCCCTTCCTCAGACAAAACTACACACAATACTCCAGGTGTGGCCTCACCAAGGCCTTGTATAACTGCAGCAAGACATCCTTACTCCGATACTCAAATTCTCTCGCTGTGAAGGCCAGTGTGCCATTAGCTTTCCTCACTGCCTGCTGCACCCTTCAGTGACTGTCCAACCATGACACCCAGGTCTCGTTGCACCTGACCTTCTCCCAAACTGCTACCGTTCAGATAATAATAATCCGCCTTCCTGTTTCTGCAACCAAAGTGAATAACCTCACATTTATCC
>NW_025981967.1:0-5151 GCF_021869965.1 Rhincodon typus | reverse complement strand
TACAATTGTATACAGATACAGGTGTGCACTTTGGAAAGTCAAACCAAGGTAGGATTTATACAGCAAATGGTAAAGTCCTGAATTTAATCCTCTGACAATGTTGTGCTCCTTCAGTACTGACCGACAACAAAGTGGGACAGCCTCAGGCAGAGCCTCTGACAATAAGGCATTCCCTCAGGTCAATAATCTTTAATTGTAAACTAACCTGTATTATTATTTGACCTGTTAAGTTTACAATACTTCCCGTGTCTCCTGTGGAATATGCAGTTGCTCTCCCTCTCGCTCTGCCTCTGGGTATGCGAAGCTGATTTCTTCCATACTACCCTCAGAAATAACACTAGCCGTAGCCCTAACCCTATGTTCAGCCCGAACGCTAACCCTCATGTAAACCCGAAGTCCAACCTCAGCCCAAATCCTAACCTCAGGCCTAACCCAAACTATAACCCTCAGTCCCAACGCTGACCCTCACCTTACCTCTAACTCTAACCTCAGCCCTAACACCTACCCTCATCCCTACACTAACCATAGCCTTAGTCCTCAACCAAACCTAGCTTCAGCCCTACTCCTGACCGAAGACATGGAGCCTCCGGTACAGAAACCCGAAGACACAGAGCACCCCCGTACAGAATCCCGAAGACAGAGACCCCTTTCAATTAACTGTAAAACACGGAGATCACTATAAATAATCCCTAAAACATAGATATCCCTGCAAATGAACCGTGAAACACAAAGCCTTCTGTAAGTAATCTCCGACGCAGAATCTCGTTTAAACAAATGCGAAAAAGAGCCCCCTGTAAATATACTCAAGCCCAGAGACCCCTTTAAATATAATCTAAGAAAGGTCCCTCGGGAAGTAAAATGTAAAAGACAGAGAACCCAGTAAGAAACCATAAAACACAGAGACCTCTGTAAAGAAACCCTAAAACAGAGCCCCCTGTAAATAATCCAAAACACAGAGCACCTTGTACACAAACCCTAAACGTTAACTGTTTTTGCCTTCACAAATGCTGCCAGACCTGCTGAGCTTTTCCAGCAATTTTGTTTTTGTTCCTGATTTACAGCAAATGCAGTTCCTTCGGTTTTCAATTGACTTGGCAGTCAGTTAGATCAAATGGTTGTGTATCACAGATTGACCAGTCGGATTCAAACACGCGGTAGTCGTTCGCTCATGTGGTCACTTGCTTATCTTATAACCTTTGCCCCTGAATATCCTGTGGTCTTCCCTGTTTACTCATTTCGGTTAGCACCTAACAAGGCTTCCGGAGTCTGGCTGGCGTGTCTTTAGTAATACAGGGTCATTCGCCTTAAAATATACTTTTCTGTGGTTTTTGTGTGACACTATAACATAAGCGTCTTTACTGATGTACTAAAGGTCCTCTTTACCAATGCACCCACAAGCGCTCCATATGACCACTCTCGCGCTCTCATTCATTCCTGAATTTACTGACCACTCATTAGCGTACTGTGTTTACTATTAACGCATTTCATCTATTCATTCATAAAACTGCCATCTTGCCCTACTTTTCACTGATAAAGGGAGACGAAATTAAAATGTTCCTTCCACCCCATTGCTGCCTTTTCACAGTTTGAACCCTTTTTGCTAACAGTGTCCAAACGTATGTCTACATCAGAGTCAATCCCTGAGTATGTGTTAATTTTCTAATCTATTCAGAACAATACGATCCCATCCATCGTGTCACACGAAACTATGAAATATTATAATATTAATCAGCCCTCAACAAACGTTTCCCAGGTTTTGAATATCTTGCGGGACATCAAACAAGTTTTCTGCGTTACTACGTCTCTGTTCGATATATATTGAATAGGGTCCGCGTTCCCTTTAAGAAAGCGACTCTCAAAATAGCGCTTCCGTGAAATTGAATGAAAGAATGAGTAAACCGGCAATAGTGAAATCTCAAGACCCAGCCACGGAAATCAGGCTACTCAACTTTCTGCTGTCATTAAGTAATTCCCAACCCAGTCAAATCATATAGGGTTGACAATCTGTCTGGCATTCTCTAACTTTAAAAGAATAAAAGGACCCACACCCTTCATTGCCCTACTTCAAATACCTCAGTCCTGATCCGCTGACAATGAGGCTCTCGCTCAGTCCTGACCCGCTGACAATGAGGCGCTCCCTCAGTCTGACCCGCTGACAATGAGGCGCTCCCCAAGTCCTGACCCGCTGACAATGAGGCGCTCCCCGAGTCCTGACCCACTGACAATGAGCGCTCGCTCAGTCCTGACTCGCTGTCAATGAGGCACTCCTTCAGTCCTGACCCGCTGACAATGAGGCGTTCCCTCAGTCCTGACCCTGGTACGATGAGGCCCTCCCTCAGTCTTGACCCGCTGACAATGAAGCGCTCCCTCAATTCTGACCCTATTACAGTGAGGCGCTACGTCAACAATGACCATCACACAACGCTACACCTCCCCATTACTAACTCTTTGTCAAAGATGCATTGGCTCAGAGAACGATGTATTATCTCAATCCGAACAATGCACCGTGCTGTACTGGGAGCTGTGTTATTTAGTATTGATTTACAGTGGGCTTGTGTTTTAGGCTTTATTAATTGGAGGCTCTGTGTTTTAGGGTCGCCTCTGAGAGTTTATTTCCAGGAGGCTTAGTTTTAGGGAGGATTTGCAGGGGACACTGTTTCAGGGTTTATTTACTGGGAGCTCTATATTTTACACTTTATTTACAGGGGACTCGGTCTTTTATGGTTTCTTACTGGGGGCTGTGGCTTTTACAGTTTATTTCCTGAGGGACCTTTCTTCGGTTATATATAAAGGGGTCTCGGCGCTTAAGGGTGTATTAACAGGGTGCTCTGTTTTTAGCATTTTTTCAAATGAAACTCTGCGTCGGAGAATATATACAGGAGACTGTGCGTTTCAGAGTTCAGTTACAGGGATGTCTGTGTTTTGGGTATCTGTACGCAATGCTCTGTGTTTTCGGGATTATTTACAGTGATCTGTGTTTTACATGTTACTGAAAGGCATCTCTGTCTTCGGGTTTATTTACCGGGGACTGTTATTTATAAGTACGTCTATCTTTTCAAAGTTTATTTGTAAGGGGCCCTGTGTTACGGATAATTTACAGGTGGGCTGAGTGGGGGGTGTAATTACAGGTGCTCAGTGTTTTCGGATTTATTTAGACGGAGCCCTTTGTTTTACCTTCTACTTCCTGGGTGATGTGTGTTAGAGTTCGTTCAAAGGGGTCCGTGTATTTGAGGGTATAATTACAGGGGACTTTGTTTTTAAGATTGGTTTAAATGTGGCTCGGTGTTTTAGGAGTTATTTACTGCGAGCTCCGCGTTTTCCGGGTAATTGAAAGCGGTTTCTGAGAGTATATTTACAGGGGTCTCGGTGTTTGAGGGATTTTGTGCAGGGCTGAGGCTCGCGTTAGAGGTGAGGTTAGTGTCAGCGCTGGGGCTGAGGGTTATGGTTTTTGTGAGGCCTGAGGCGAAGGTTACAGTTTGGGTTTGGCCTGAGGTTAGGCTCAGAGCTTACGCAAGGGTCAGCGTTAGTGCTGAATCTCGGGTTAAGATTTGGGGTAGGGTTATTTCTGGGGGCAGGGAGAAAGAAAGCAGCTTCGCATACACAGAGACAGAACCAGAGGGAGAGCAATTGCGTATTCTAGGAGACTCGGGATATATTGTAAACTTAACAGGTCAAATAGTATTACAGATTAGTTTAAAATTAAAGATTATTGTCCTGAGGGAATGCCTCATTGTCAGAGGGTCCGTTTGAGGCTGTCCCTCTGTGTTGTGATGTCAGTACTGAAGGAGTGCATAATTGTCAGAGGATCACATTCAGCCGATGCCTCATTTTTAAAAATTACGTAATTTAGTTATGTTGCACTCCCTCAATAAGAATTTAGAATAAGGCTCAGCCTCAGTCTTGACCCGATGACTGATAAACTCCCACAGATCTGACCCACTGACGCTGCTGCAATACCTCAGTGCGGACCATTTGACAATGAGGCACTGCTTCAGTACTGAAGTTCTGACAGTACTGACTATCTGACAATGAGGGAGTGCCCCAGTCTGACATTGTCACAGTGCTGCAATCGTGTGGCACTCCCACAAGTCTAACCCCTTGAGAATAAGACACTAAATCAGTGTTGACCGTCTCACAATCGTGCACCCCAACAGTTCTGACCCTCTGGTACTGCTGCATTACCTCATTACAAACCCTATAAATGTGAGGCACTTCCCCAGTTCTGACCCGCTTACAATGAGGCGCTACCTCAGTACTGACTCTCTGACTATAATGCTCTCCAGCAGTTCTGTCCCTCTGACAGTGCTTCAATACTTGCCTGGACCAGGCAAATTCCTCATTGTTAGCGGGTCAGTTCTGTGGCAGTGCCTCCTGGTAATGGGATCATATGAATCTGAAATACTATTTCACCTGTGAAGTTTACAATACATCCCGAATCTCCTGTAGAATACGCAGTTGCTCTCCCTCCGGCTCTGGGGACGCAAAGCTGCTTTCCTTCTCCCGACTCTCAGAAATATCGCTAACCTTAACCCTAGATTCAGCCCTAACGCTGACGTTCGCGTCAGCCCGAAGCCTAACTTCAGCCCAAAGCCTAACTCAAACCATTACCCTCAACCATAACGCTCGCCTCATCCTGCATTAACCATAGCCTCAGGCTTAAACCGAACGCAGCTTCAGCCGTATTCCTGGCTCTCAAATACGGAGCCGCCTGCACAGAGGGCCTCAAGCACAGACACCCCTTTACATATAACCTAAGAAAGGTTCCTCAGGAAGTAAAATGTAAAACAGAGCACCCAATAAGAAACAATAAAAGACAAAGCCCCATGTAAGTTACATGTCAAATATAGAGCTCCTTGTAAATAAACCCTGTAACTCAGTGCACCCTCCAAATCCTCCCTAAAACTGTGCCTCCAGGAAATAAACGGTCAGAGACGCCTGTAAACAAGCCTTCAGACAGAGGTCTCTTTCAATAACCAGAAAAACAAGCAGTTTAATTCAAATAATCCTTAAAACAGAACCCCCTGTAATTATACCCTAAAATACACAGGCCCCTTTAAATGACCTCCAACACAGATGCCCTCGGAAGTAGAATGTAAAACACAGGGCTCCCTGTAAATAAAGTCGAAAACACAGAGCACCTATCAATAAACC